>NW_020221637.1:0-6734 GCF_003070985.1 Temnothorax curvispinosus
AGGAAAATAGTAGAGGAAACGGTATAAAGGAAGTCGAGGGACAAGAGAAAAGATATACAGGAGAAGAGGAAAGAAACAACGGGGAGAGTGAAAAGACGTGGAAAGTGGCCTTTTGGAACGTAGCGGGTTTGTCAAACAAGGATAAGGACTTCTGGGAAGGGATAAAGGAATGGGATGTGATTGTGATGATGGAGACGTGGACTGACGAGAAAGGATGGGAGAAGGTGAAGGAGAAGCTACCGAGAGAATATAGATGGAGAGTACAGATAGCGACCAGGAGGAACAAGAAAGGCAGAGCAAGCGGAGGCATGTTGTTAGGGATAAGGAAAAGCATAGAAGAGATAAAGGAAAGAAGGGAGACGGAGGAAGAAGGTAAAATCGAAGGTAAGATAAGAATAGGAGAGGAAGTATGGAGAATAATAGGAATCTATGTAAACAACAATATAGACGAGAAACTAGAAGGTCTGAAGGAAAGGACGGAGGAGGGGGAAAAAGGAGTAAGGACCATAATAGGAGGTGACTTTAACGCGAGAACGGGAGAGGAAGGAGGATGGGAAGAGGAAATCGAGCGAAGAGAGGAAAGAGGGAGGAAGTCTAAAGATAAGAAGATAAATAAAGAAGGCAGAAAGTTGCTGGAGTTTATCGAGGAGAGAGGATGTATGATATTAAATGGAGGTACGAAGGGGGACGAGGAGGGAGAATATACATACACAGGGGGAAGAGGTGAGACAGTCATAGATTACATAATAGGGGACGAGGAGGTTAGAGAAAAGGTGGAAAGACTGGAAGTAGGAGAAAGGATAGATTCGGACCATCATCCATTAATACTTTGGGTGAGAGGTAGCTCGAAGAGAAGGCAAAGGAGGAGAGGAGCTGAAAAGAGGAGAAGAAGGGGAATATGGAATGATGAAGGAAAGACGCAATTTAGAGAAAAGTTAGGTACGATTGAAGAAAAAAGAGATCTGCAAGAGGAAATAGAGGAAGGAACAAGGAAGATAAGAAGAGTGATAGAGGAGAACGAGGAGAAGAATGAAAGAGGGACTGTCAAGAACAAAAAAGGATGGTGGGACGAGGAATGCACGGAGAGCAAGAGGGAAGTAAGGAGAGAACTAAGGAAATGGAGAAAAGGGAAAGGGGAGGTAGAAAGATACAGAGAAAGAAGGAAAGAATATAGGGAAATGTGTGATAGAAAGAAAAAGGAAGAGAAAGAAAGAATGATCAGAGAGATTGGAGAAGCGAAAACGGAGGGAAAGGTATGGGAGTTGATAGGCAGAGTAAGGAAGAGAAGAAGAAGGGTGAACGAAGAGATAAAACCGGAAGAGTGGAAGGAGTATTTCATGGAACTAATGGGTGGAGTGGAGAACAGAGTGGTAAAGGGAGAGGGAGACAGAAATAGGCAGGAGGAAGAAGAGATAGGATTAGAAGAGATAAGAAACGTAATAAAGAAACTAAAGACGGGAAAAGCAATAGGCAATGACGGGATACCTAACGAGGCATGGAAGTACGGAGGAGAAGAAATGGTAAAATGGATACGGGAGGTATGCAAACGTGTATGGAGAGGGGAAGGCTGGCCAGAACAATGGAAGGAAGGGGAGATAATCCCATTAGTTAAAAAAGGAGAAGGGCGAGAGGTGAAGGACTACAGAGGAATAACCATCATGTCTTCGATGTACAAAATCTACACGGCGGTACTGGCGGAAAGAATAAGAGAAGAAGTAGAAGAGAAGAAATTGATCCCAGATAATCAGACGGGATTCAGGAAAGGAATGGGAACAATGGATCAAATATTCGCTTTGAACTACTTGGTGAACAGACAAATAGGAAAAGAGAAAGGAAAGATGACGGTGTTTTTTGTGGATTTGAAGGCTGCCTTCGACTCAGTGGACAGAAGAGTATTAATCAAGGCAATGAGAGAAAGAGGAGTGAGACAAGGACTGATAGATAGAGTAGAGGAAGTATTGAGGGAAACAAAGAGCAGAGTAGGGAAAGGAGGAGAGAGTGATGGCCAATTTTGGACGGCGAAAGGCCTGAGACAGGGATGCCCACTAAGCCCAATATTATTCAACCTACTAATCGCAGACATAGAGGATCATATAAAAAAAGGCGGATGGGGAGGAGTGAAATTAAGAGGTGAGAAGATATACACGCTAATGTATGCAGATGATATTGCACTGCTGGCAGAGGAGGAGCAGGACATGAGATCAATGATAAGCAGGTTAGAAGGATATCTAGAGAAAAAAGGGTTAACTCTAAGTATAGAGAAATCAAAGGTAATGAGATTCAGAAAGGGAGGAGGAAGGAAGAAGAAGTACGACTGGAGGTGGAAGGGAAAAAAATTAGAGGAGGTTAAAGAATTCAAGTACTTAGGGTATACGATGAAGGAGAATGGAGGACAGGAGGCGCATATCAGAGAGAGAAGAAGGAAGGCAGCGAGAGTAATGAGGGAAGTGTGGGGGATAGGGAAGAGGATGTGGAAAAAGGACTGCAAAAGAAGGATCTGGCTATACGACACACTGATGTGGACAGTGATGGGATACGGGGCAGAAGTATGGGGATGGAAGGAAAGGAGGGAGGTAGAAGGTATTCACGAAAGATATTTAAGATGGGTACTTGGAGTAAACTGGAGGACGCCGGGATATATGGTCAGAGACGAGCTAGAAAGAGAGAAGATGAGAGGCAGAGCAAGCATGAGAACATGGAAATTTGAAAGAAAATTGGAAGAAGGTAGAGGAGGAGAGATAGCGAGAAAATGCCTGGAAGAAATGAAAGAGAGATGGAAGAGAGGAAAGATAATAGGGAGATGGGAGCAGGAGAGAAAAGATTACTTGGAAGGGATCGGAGTAGAAATGGAAGGAGGAGAAGAGTTGGAGGAGAGGGAATTGGAAAAGAAGGAGAAAGATAAGGAGAGGCAAGAAAGGATGGAAAAGATCATGGAATCAAAGTACAACAAATGGTATAAGAGTATAAGGAAGGACGGGATTCCGGACTATCTAATGAAGGGATGGGAGGAAGCAAGATGGAACAGGATTGCAAGATTTAGACTGGGGAACGAAGTGAGGGAAGGACTATACTGGAAAAATGAGGAGGACAAAAAATGCAGGATGTGTGGGAGGGAAGAGGAAACATGGGAGCATATATGGGAGGGGTGTACGAGATGGATGGAGTGGGAAGGAGAGGGATGGCAGGAAGTGGTGGGGAGATTACTCGGAGAGAAGGGGGAGGGAGAAAAATGGATGAAAGCAATAGAGGAAATGAGAAGAGAGGAAAGAGGTAAAAGAATAGAAAGGGAAGGGGGAGGAGACGATAACCACTCAAAAGAGGACCAAGAAGCACGAGACAACGAAAAGACTGAAGGGAATCTACAGGGACACGGACAATGACAAGGTTGATAGAAATGAGTATGCCGTCATATAACGCCCTTAACTCGGGAGAAAGAGGAGTGATACCAGAGGCGAGTACAGCAAAAATCAAGGCGGGTACGCAACACACGCCGCCGCAACAGGTAAAGATCGATAGCGGCAAGATCGAGATATCGACAGAAGGGAATAACAGAACGAGGTGAGAAACGCACGTGGCACAGAAAGGGGGAACGGCAACAGAAAGTTACCGGCGATAGCAGGAAAAGTTTAACGGAGGAGCAAAGGTAAAAAACGGCAGAAAGAGAGATCCACGGAAGTGAGGGGAGAGATAGGAGGACGACGGGAAAAGGAGCAAAGCGGATTTAATAAACAGAGAGATTAATCAGTCTTTTGTTTCTATTCACAGATATCGAAGGCAGGAAAGAAAGGAAAGATGAATAGAAAAGTGGCGATAACCGTCGACAGGGAGGTAATAGAGGCGATAATGGATGAGCGAATGAAGGAGTACAAGAAAGAAATGAAAGATCTGAAGTTTGAGCTGGACATGATGAAAAGAAAGGTACTCAGATTGGAGCAAGGCCAAGGAAAAAGGAAGAAAGAAGAGAGCGAAGAGAGAGGGGGTAAGAGAGTATGGTGGTACAAAGACAATGAGGAGAACGAGGAAGAGAAGAGAAAGAAAAATATAATAATCAGAGTCGAGAAGGAGAAATGGGGCGAAGGAGGCTCCAACTGGAGCAAGATAAAACAAATGCTAACAAAAGGACTGAGGGTGGAGGTGGAGGTGAAGGAGGTGAGCGTACTGGGTCAGAGAGGGGAATGGATTACAATCCTGCTAAGGATGGGAAACGAGAAGGACAAATGGAAGGTGCTAGATGCGAGAAGAAGAGAAGGCAGTAGGATGAGTATAAAAATGGACGAGGACAAACCTCTGGAGGAGAGGATCAAAGAGAGAAAAGAGAGAGAGAAGAGAAGGGAAAGGAAGGAGAGGCAAGGCAGAAAGCCGAAGAGTACGGCGGAGGATGAAATCACAAAAAAGATGGAAAAGAACCTCCTAATGATCTCAGACGAGGACGAGGAGGGGCCGGAAGGAAGAAGCTGGAAGTGGTAGGGTGGGGGATAACTGTAACATATAAATAACATGTAAAGGGTTGGGTACGTCCCTAAAAAACGCCATTGTAAAGGGTTGGCGTCCCTACAAAACGCCCTTTGGACCCCATGAGGGTAATAAAGTACTAATATAATAAATAAAAAAATAAATAAATAATATAAATGCACCCATGTGCACATATAAGTAGCAATTTACTCCATTTGCACGAATTCTTGTAACACAGTGCACAAGATGACACTAATGCAGATAGATGAGCGAGCGTATATTTTATTTGCACATTATAAACAGCGCTAAGCGCAGAATGCATTTTGACAGTAGTCACTGCGGCGATTTAAAATCAATTTAATATAAGAACGCCATTAAGTCCGAGCTAGGATCTAAGTAGCAAATAATTTTCGTGTGAATTTCCAATACTATTTCCAACTAAACTGCGCGCCAACGAATTGTCGGTCTTGAAACACAGCTTCTTCGTTAGAACAGTAAATTGACTTAAATAAATCGCAAATCGATTTAATTTTTTATGCTGATACAAATCGTATCTAACATTTTCCTTCCCCCGAATATTACTGTAAAGAATTTATTGCGAAAAAATATTATCTCAGTCAGGGTTTTTTTGCAATAAATTCTTTACAGTAATATTCGGGGGAAGGGAGATGTTAGATACGATTTGTATCAGCATCAAAAATTAAATCGATTTGCGATTTATTTAAGTCAATTTACGGTTCTAACGAAGAAACTGTGTTTCAAGACCGACAATTCGTTGGCGCGCAGTTTAGTTGGAAATAGTATTGGAAATTTACACGGAAATTATTTGCTACTTAGATCCTAGCTCGGACTTGATGGCGTTCTTATATTAAATTGATTTTAAATCTTAGAATCCTATTACTATTATTATTACCCTGATGGAAATATTTTACTGAATATAATGGAATTTTACTGAAATTCTGTCTCAATTGACCCAGATGAAAATATTTTGCTGAAAGTACTATGAAATTGATGATAAATGAAATGAAAGTTATTGAAAAATTACTGAATATATTTCAAAATAAATCATAATTTTCTTTATGAAATTTAATGTAAATACTGTGAAATATAAGAAAAATTAAATTATACTGTTGAAAAATAATAAAACTGAATCCTTGCTCGTTCAGTCGCTTTTTGGAATTGAAGCATAGGAGCCTTCGTTAATTTGAGAATTTAGCTGATGCTAATTCGAGTTTATAAGACTATAAGTCTACTTTTTGTTGAGAATTACTACTTTTTTATGTCACAGTTTTAAAGAATTTGATTTTTACTTAATTTATAGATTTTTTACTACTTGACTATTATCACACAGCTTGACTTCGGAAAATTTTTTGACACGCAATGATTAACCCTCCGAGAACACACCTATTTTTTCAATCACGGAGAACACTCAGGGTCAATCTGACCTTACACAACTCTGATCGCACTCGTCAATTTAAAATGGTGGACGATCAAAGTGTGTGTAAGGTCAGATTAACCCAGAGTGTTCTCTTGAAAAAAGTTTCTTTAAAAAAAAATTTTTTTATTTTTTTTATTTTTAATATTTTTGGCTAAAAATTTTTTTGGCAAAAAAAACAGAGTCAAATTGACCCTTTGTGTTCTCGGAGGGTTAAGGCCGTTCGCTCCACATTTTTCAGCCTTCTAACACGATTTATCTCGCCATTAAACGAATAATTATTTTTTAAGTTTTAAAAAATTGTTAACAACTCTCTAATTAAATTTATAGTTTGACCACGCATACATTTCGACTATTTGTTAATCGGTTTTTTGGGCTTTTAACTTGATATGGCTTCTTAATAACTCCATGTAATTTGTATACTATAATTATTAATATTAAGAAAGTAAAAACGACCGCTACGATTTAAATCAATAGAGAGGATAAATTCTATAATAAAAATGCTATAATTATTAATTAATGTTAATTTTATGATGTTAAACTTTCTTTTAATTTATTTTATCTCTCGACGGATTTTTTATGTAACGGGATTATTATGATAATGTTCTACAGTTAATTAGAGGGATTTATTTTATTGATTGAAAAAGTCTCTGTAAAGCACGAAACGTCCCAGTTATTTTGACGGAATATTAAACTATATTATTTAGAATCATGTTGTTCGGTTATTGGCTCTTGTTTTATCTAAGACATACGAGCTTTATCTACTTATATGTTTTTTAATTTATACATATTAAAATTATTGCAATGTTAAAAAAAACAAATTTTTTACATTATCTCATGACGAAAG
>NW_020221638.1:0-375 GCF_003070985.1 Temnothorax curvispinosus
GCGCTCCTAGCCGTAGCTTTGTTGAACATAATGAGTGGCATATTCCCCACACTGGCACGTTTATGTACATATTATATATATATATATATATATAAATACATACATACATACATACATATATATACATTGCATATACAAATTATAGTTAAAACATTTATTTAAAAATTTATTTATTTAACTCACGTATATGAATCTTAATCTGTTTATGTTTCTTGTAAGAAGACCTAATAATTGATCTGATAAGACAGGTTACACAAGTAACGCATCAATATTCTTTTACGATAACAAACTTTTCATAGCAACTAAATTAACATTGCTGCTGCTGTCTTCACACGCATGTATGTTGTAATATATATATATATATATATATATATA
>NW_020221638.1:475-1027 GCF_003070985.1 Temnothorax curvispinosus
CTGTCTTCACACATGTATGTTGTAATATATATATATATATATATATAGGATGTAAAACAAGTTCCATATTCTCTTTTTTAATCGTATACAGCTTGATTTGAAATGAAAAGTTTGGCAGTACCGTCTAATCTAAAGAATATTTTTGTACGTTGCGTATAGTCTCATTAAAATTAAGCTGTATAATAAAACCCTAATGTATGTATATAATAGAAGCGCTAATTTCTCGTCAATTTTTTTGCAGGATTTCTCATTTACGTGTGTAGAATGACTTTTCCATAATATTCTCAACAATTTTTGCATAGTTTAATTGTAACATACGTAATGTTTTCAATGTGTATGAAGTTAGCATATCAATTGTCAGCATATCAAAAAAAAAGTAGAGTTCTCTTTGCATACAACCGAGTTCTATAGTTCCTGATAATTTTTAACAATAGTTCTGGTCATTAAATATAAATAAACGAAAGTTGAGAAATGATATGCTAACTTCCCGCGAAGTTAGCATATTATATAATTTTTTCAGAATGAATTTTATAGTTCTTGACGAGTTCTATA
>NW_020221638.1:1127-1191 GCF_003070985.1 Temnothorax curvispinosus
AAGTTCTCGGTTCGTTCGAAATTTTAAACAATAGTTCTGAACCCCCTAACGATAGTTCCGTACA
>NW_020221638.1:1201-1866 GCF_003070985.1 Temnothorax curvispinosus
TTCCGTACAGTTCTGACCACTGGCAACCTTTAAATAATTATTAACAAATGTTATTAGCATATCACTCGTACTAGAGTGATATGCTGTGCTTCTACGATAAGTTCTCGGCTTCTTCGAAATTTTAAACAATAGTTCTGAACTTCCTGACGATAGTTCCGTACATTTCTGACCACTGGCAACCTTTAAATAATTATTAACAATTGTTATCAGCATATCACTCGTACTACAGTGATATGCTATGCTTCTGCGACAAGTTCTCGGCTCGTTCGAAATTTTAAACAATAGTTTTGAACACCCTGACGATAGTTCCGTACAGTTCTGACCACTGGCAACATTTAAATAATTATTAACAATTATTATTAGTATATCACTCGGACTAGAGTGATATGCTATGCTTCTGCGACAAGTTCTCGGCTCCTTCGAAATTTTAAACAATAGTTCTGAACTCCCTGACGATAGTTCCGTACAGTTCTAACCACTGGCAACCTTTAAATAATTATTAACAATTGTTATCAGCATATCACTCGTACTAGAGTGATATGCTATGCTTCTGCGACTAGTTCTTGGCTCGTTCGAGATTTTATACAACAGTTCTAAACTCCCTGACGATAATTCCGTACAGTTCTGACCACTGGCAACCTTTAAATAATTATTAACAATTGTTA
>NW_020221638.1:1966-6530 GCF_003070985.1 Temnothorax curvispinosus
CATTGGCAACCTTTAAATAATTATTAACAATTGTTATCAGCATATCACTCTGTTAGAGACGCGAAGTAAATGTTATCGAGCCGGTAGCGCGATATGTATCGACGCATATCTTTGGGCTGTTGACGCCTGCAACCTTGTCACGGAATTCGTGTATGTCGAAGTCAGTCTCGAATAAGTTGTCACGCGAGACACATACGGTTGGAACGTCGCGAGTAGTCGATCCTTCTTTTTGTAATCTTATTGGAATAAATTGTTAGTTGCATTATATCTCACTGCGTCAGTTATATTTCCCCATCAGGTTATTGGCCCAGGCAGATGAACAATATAAAGTCCGCAAGTAAAAAAACAGAGAAATGTCGTCAATCGTAAGAATTGAGCCGCTAAACGCGGACAATTATGATACGTGAAAGTTACAGATGAAGTCGATACTAGTGAAAAACGATGTTTGGGGCTACGTTAGCGGAACGATAGTGAAACCGTCGAGCGGAGACGAGGCAATTCGAGCATGGATTGATAAGGACGCCAAAGCAGAGGCCGACATCATATTGTCAATTAGTCCTTCGGAGTTGAATTTAATTCGTGGGTGCACGTCGTCAAGAGAAATCTGGCTGAAAATTGAATCAACGTTCCAATCCAAAGGACCAGCGCGAAAAGCGACGCTCTTGAAGAGAATTATCCTGTCAAGACTGAAGAAAGGCGACAATCCACGTACACATTTAACGGAATTTTTTGAAGCGGTGGAAAAATTGAAAGAGATTAATTTGGTAATAAACAAAGAGATACTGGCAATTTTATTGTTGTACAGTTTGCCAGAATCTTTTCAAAATTTTCGGTGTGCCATCGAGACACGAGATGAATTGCCAGATCCAGAAACGTTGAGAGTGAAGATTCTAGAGGAATTCGAATCGCGAAGGGCAAACGAAAATTCGGAGCAAAATGCTATGTATGCGAAGAGGTCACGTTATCCGCGCGTGCCTCAAGATACTCGCGGAGACTCAAGGAATGTCAAAACCGAAGGCGAAACAAGTGCGAGACAAGGACCGAAATGTTTTCGTTGTGATAGAATGGGCCATATTGCGAGGAACTGTAGGGCAAGGTTACCGTTGTATCCACAAGTGAGTGCGCGACAGGTAGAGGACGATGATAATACGTCGACGGGTACGGCTCATGTGAGTGATGATGTAGCGATGTTAAACACAATCGAGACTGTGATGTTTAATCGTGAAGGTGAAAATGGCATGGATTGGTGTTTGGACAGTGGCTGTACAGCACATATGTGCGCTGAAAGAGACAGATTTGAGAAAATCGAAAGCGAGAGCAAAAGCTTGAACTTAGCAAATAATGAGTCAACGCGAATTACCGGTGCGGGAAACGTAAGAATGCCTATGAGTAATGGCAAGGTGGAAACAAACATAAATTTCGAAAAGGTGTATTACGTGTCAGACTTACGTACTAATCTGTTGTCGGTATCGAAGATTACGAATCGTGGTTATGAGGTGATTTTCCGTGAGAAATATGCGACAGTGATGGACAAAGACGGTAGAGTGATCTTTCGCGCGGATAGAATAAGAAACTTATATTACGCTCGAAAAGGACGTGAGCCCGTGAACGACGGAAACACAGTGCTGGTAGTAAGCCACGCGAGGAGCGAGATAGATGCGTGGCATCAGAGGCTCGGACATTTAAATGAACGCGATTTAAAAAGTATGGCGAAAAGCGGTACAGTTTACGGATTAAATTTAAAAGGCAACGAGACAATGTCAAAATGTGAAGTGTGCGTTCGCGAAAAACAAACTTGTCTTCCATTTTCGCAAAGTGAAGGAAACCGAACGAAGCATTTACTGGAAATTGTGCATTCCGATGTGCGTGGCCCGATGCAAAGTGCGTCATTTTCGGGTGCGAAATATTTTGTAACATTTATTGACGATAAATCACGGTGGTGCAAAATATACTTTATCAAAAACAAGAGTGACATGTTAAGCGTATTTAAATTGTTCAAGGCAACGGCAGAGACATCAACCGGCCGAAAGATTAAGGCGCTACAATCAGACAACGGTAAGGAGTATTGTAATAAGGAATTCGATCAATTTTTAAACGAAAACGGCATTGCGAGGCGGTTATCGGCACCGCATACTCCTCAGCAGAACGGTGTAGCGGAAAGAAAAAATAGAACGCTAGTTGAAATGGCGAGATGTATGATGCGCCAAGCAGGTGTTCCTCCGACATTTTGGGCCGAGGCAGTAAACACGGTATGTTATATAAGAAATCGGTGCATAACTAAATCATTAAACGGACAAATACCTTACAAATTATGGAAAGAAAAGACTCCCACAGTAACATATTTTAAAACATTTGGTTCGAAAGTGTTCGCGTTAGATAAAAACACTCAACGTGGTAAATTTGATTCGAAATCAATAGAAGGTATTTTTGTAGGGTACTCAGACGAATCAAAGGCGTATCGTGTGTGGATACCAAAATTGCGGAAGGTAATCGTAAGTCGCGACGTGCAATTTTTGGAGAAATCGGCGTTTGATCGCGAGTACCAGGAGTTCCTCGAAGAGGGGGAGGAAGACATGTCGAGTACCAAAACTGAAATTGAAATAAAGGGCCGAGAGGAACCGGGAACACACGAACGGGGCCGAGAGACAACGGAAGACGGAATTGATAGCGAAACAGAAAGACACCATCCGGAAGTGCCTGGAGCGCGTAAACGAAGGACAGAATGTGATACCTATCTGCGTTTACAACCGCCGAAGCGTGGAAGAGGACGACCAAGGTTGTTACGTTCCGGATCAGTAGGAAGACCGAGGAAAATATACCAGCCGGCGGCGAACAGCGATGAAGAAGGAGACGATGAAGAGGACAGCGAATCATCCAATGACGAGGGTTTACCCGGGGAAAATCTAGGCGACGACGATGCATTTCTGGAGTGTAATATGTTATCAACACAGGATCCGGTGACGTGGCGGGAAGCGGACGAGAGTGGATGTGCTGAGGACTGGAGAGTGGCATTAGAAGACAAATATTTAGCACAAATCCGAAACGGCACTTGGGAAATTGTGCCCAGACCACGAAATCGAAAGGTAATTGGAAGCAGATTTGTTTTTCAAACCAAAGAAATCGGGCCAATCACAAAAAGGAAGGTACGCCTTGTGGCGAAGGGCTGCTCACAACGACCAGGGGAGGATTTTCACGAGACATTCTCCGGTGGCAAGATCATCATCCATTCGACTTCTAGCAGCCACATCAGCGGAGCTGGGATTACAAATCCACCAAATGGATGTAGTGACGGCATACCTCAACGGCGAGTTGGAAGAAGAAGTATATATGGAGATACCTGAACAATTACGAGAAGTACTGTTAAAAATTAAAGCCGGAAAACCGACTGTGTCGGTTCGAGCACAGAAATAAATCGCAAAAACGACGTGATACGAACTGCGAAACGTTGGCTGGATGCGATGGAACAAAATCAGGATAACGTATGCCTACTGAAGAAGGCCCTCTACGGATTGAAGCAGTCGGGGCGACAATGGTACCGGCGTCTCGTATCGAAGCTAAAACAGCTGGGCATGAAACAAACCAGCCAAGACCAATGCATTTTTACATCATCAAGGAAGAATGGTCGGTTTATGATGATTGTAATCTACGTTGACGATATCTTGATCGCTACGAATGATACAAACTGGCTTAATGAAGTAAAAAAATCGTTATCCGAATCCTTTGAAATGAAAGATCTCGGACGCGTAAATCAGTGTCTTGGAATCAAATTCCGGCAGAGCGAGGAAAATTATAGTGTCATTTTGAGCCAACAAAAATACACAGAAGCTATCCTGGAACGCTTCGGCATGCAGGATTGTAAGCCTGCGAAAACTCCTATCGACACGAACATGCAGTTGATGAAACCAACGAACGTAAACGGAAGAATAATGAGGCAATACCCATATCAACGTCTCATTGGAGCACTTATGTATCTGGCAGTGACTACCAGACCTGATATCGCGTATGCAGTAAATTTCATGAGCCAATTTAATACCAATTATTCGACGGAGCATTGGGTGGCAGCCAAGAGGATCCTCCGATATTTAAGGGGTACCATGAATTTTGGCATTATGTACAAAAAATCAGGCATACCGTTATATGGAGTGGTCGACGCGGACTGGGGTGCCAACATGGTCGACAGGCGATCGTATTCTGGGTATGCGTTCATACTCGCAGGAGCGGCAGTGTGCTGGGAAGCTAGGAAACAACGCACCGTGGCTTTATCAAGTGTTGAGGCGGAGTACACGGCGATATCGAAAGCAACGAAGGAAGCAATCTACCTCAAGGGCGTAATGAGCGCGATTCCATTACCGTGTGATTGAATTGCGTTGTTCAATGACAATCAAGGAGCACAGCGTTTGATTTGCAGTGATGACGTGCCTCATTCTAGGACCAAGCACATCGATTTACGCCATTATTTCGTCAGAGATCACTGTGCGTCTGGCGAAATCGAACTGCAATACATGTCAACGAATGAAATGCCCGCGGACATTTTAACAAAGGGACTGTCCGGATATAAGCATAT
>NW_020221639.1:0-1913 GCF_003070985.1 Temnothorax curvispinosus
AAAAATAAAAGGCAGTTCTTGTCGCATGCAGTCGAGTTCTATAGTTCTTGATACTTTTTAGTAGTTCTGGTGATTTTACCCAAAAAACAGTCGATCGAAAAAATGATCTGCTAACTTTCCGTAGCAGATCATTTTCTAGCAAATCAAAAATAAAAAAGAGTTCTTGTTGCATGCAGTCGAGTTCTATAGTTCTTGATACTTTTTAATAATAGTTCTGTTAATTTTGCCAAAAAAAGTCTATTGAAAAAATCATCTGCTAATTTTCTGAAATCTCGGAGTTCCGGTTTATTTAAAATATTTTTCGAATAATTTTGAGCATACTGAAGCATTTTCTAAAGAGTTCCCGACATTAGCAATGTTGTACGATTGTTTAAAAAATTAATACCGCTTGAAAACAATTATACGACATTGCCAGGGTCGGGAACTTTTTAGAAAATGCTTTAGTATGTTTAAAACTATTCGAGAATAGTTATTTGTGTAACAAGTGCGGGAAGTTGAGAATTGGACATAAGTGCGTCCACTCCGCACGCGTGTCCAATTCTCAACCCGCACGTGTTACACACACTATTTTATATCACAAGTGCGTCTAAAGTTTAAAAAAGGACTTGCAGGGGCGAGGGGGGGGGCGAAGCCCCCCTGAGCTCTTAAAGAAGGTCTTGCGGGGAGCTATTTCTCCCAACGAGGGGGGGCGAAGCCCCCCGAGTCGAAAAGTTGGGCGCAGGCGGGGAGGGAAGCGCGGGGGGGAGGGGCAGAGCCCCTCCCCCCGCCTATGATAAAAGCAACGTTTATTACAGGAGCAAACATGTAATAAGAATGTAATAAGATGTAATAAGAAAGAATGTAATAAGATGTAATAAGAAAGGTGAAACAACATTACGTATGCACAGTAGTCCAATGTCTTAACCAATAAGAATTGAATCAAAATGCTCGTAGGCTCGAAGCGTCTCCGTTTCACAGTTGCCTTTGCAGATTAGGTTTTCGCCGGCTCGTAGCTCGAGGGAACGGTGCCGGCACGTGCCGGGCATCGATCGTCCTGGCGTGCGAATCCGCGCGACACACGTGCACACACATACACATCCGCTACGCGACTCCTCGACGATTTCGGGTACACGAGAAATTTTACATTGAGTCGGTCTCGGTTTCTGGCGTTTCTGAGGTTATGTCTGAGTATCGCTGTGGTAATTCGCGTAGACATCTTGCAGCGCACGGAAACACGCGTAGTGTTTCGCGTAGTGCGCCGCGAGATGTCGTTAAGAACATGTCAGAAATCAGGGACACTAGTCAGAAATAAGAGGACTCTAGTGGGAAAGACACAGAATGAGTGGGGAAAATAAGGAGAGTGTTGGCAATGAGTCGTGCGGGAATGAAATTTCTCACTATATTCCCGCACTGAGTGCGGGAATATAGTGAGAAATTTCTCATGCATGGAATTGGCTACTTCGCACACAGATGGCGCGCACGGAATGGGCCACTTTCGATGCACGTGTGATATAAATATTTTAGATAAACCGGAACTGCGACATTTCGTACAGCATATCACCCTATATTTTCTCTGAATACTCGGTTTTTGAGCGGTATTAATTTTTTAAACAATCATACGACATTGCCAGGCTCGGGAACTCTTTAGAAAATGCTTCAGTATGCTCAGAACTATTCGAAAAATATTTTAAATAAACCGGAGTTCCGAGATTTCGGAAAATTAGCAGATAATTTTTTCAATGGACTTTTTTTGGCAAAATTAACAGAACTATTATTAAAAAGTATCAAGAACTATAGAACTTGACTGCATGCGACAAGAACTCTTTTATTTTTGATTTGCTAGAAAATGATCTGCTACAGGAAGTTAGCAGATCATTTTTTCGATCGACTGTTTTTTGGGTAAAATCACCAGAACTATTACTAAAAAGTATCAG
>NW_020221640.1:0-1798 GCF_003070985.1 Temnothorax curvispinosus
TGTCGCAACTTTTTGTGTTTCTCGTCACATTTGTAAAAAGAAGAGATTCTCCATTGCGTTTCGAATATTTGTGTAAGGTGGATACACGCGATAAACAAATATACCTACATATATACATATATATATACCCATGTGCGAATGTCGGACTTCTGCCAGAGTTGTCCGCATGGCCCAGAAGTGGCACAATATTGGCTGCCAAGACTTGATGGGTGGCACTGCCCCAGTACGGATAAACCGCTAGATCAGTATTGTGCCAGTCTCGGTGACCAGTACTCCCATGCAACCATATTCTGTTCCGAGGCTGTTCTCGTCTCAGGATTGACCGTGTATAAGGCCAGAAATGATATTGATCTACGGCCGAAAGTCGGCTCAGTACTGGGGATGTATTGGGTCGACTTAGAAAATTTTCGCTTGGGACCGGAGGTAACAACCGCGTAAAAGCAACACGCCGCAAAAGGACTTAACTTTTTGCTCGAGCGGCGCCGGAGGTAACTACCGCGCGAAAGCAATAACATGCCGCGAGGGGACTTAGAAAGCTTTTTGCTCGAGCAGCGCTGGAGGTAACGACCGCGGCGCGGAAGCAACACGCCGCGAGGGGACTTTTCGCTAGAGCCCACGCCGGAGGTAACGACCGCGTTTGTGCCTCTCGGTTACAAGTACCCCGAATTATGGTATCATTCGTCTCGCTTTGCGTTTCGCCTCCGGCGCCCGTAAGCGACCGTGCGTAAGACCGTGCGTCGCCGATCGCTCGGCCGGCTGGTTGGGTACTGTAAGAGGTTCGGTGCGCTCGGGGAGCCGAGCGACACGATCAATACGTACAGACGTGCAAACGCGTTTTGCTTGGTCCGTACGAATGTGTAAAACGTTTGTGGAATACGTACACGGAAGGGGCACGTACGACGAAATCGATGCGGGGAGCATATTGTTTCCCAACCATATTTTATTGTTTCGAGGCGAGTCTCGTCTCAGTACTGACCGTGTATAAGGCCAGAAATGATATTGATCTACGGTCGAAAGTCGGCTTAGTACTGGGGACGTATTGGGTCAACTTAGAAAATTTTCGCTTGAGACCGGAGATAACAACCGCGCGATAGCAACACGCCGCGAGGGGATTTAGAAAGCTTTTTGCTCGAGCGGCGCCGGAGGTAACGACCGCGGCACGAAAGCAACACGCCGCGAGTGATATGGCAATCAGTGTTGTCCCCGTACTAGTACTCTGTGTCGGGCCAAAGTTGGCGCCAACGAACGTTGAACCGTTCAACGACGACGAGGATGACGACGATGACGAGGAGGTGGTAGACGACGGCGCCGCGGCGCCGTTGGTCGCCGCCGTTATCGCCGTCGCGGCGCCCTTGCGCAGCATGTAGTTGTCGGAATCGACGGCTAATAGTCGCGACATCGTGGACTTAGCCTTGTTGTCGTCGCCCGTACCGGGACTAATCTTTGGCGAGCCCTTCGGCTCGAGCCGGGAGGATATCGTTGTGATTTGCTTATCCAGCTCGTCTGTGCAGGAGCTGACGATCGTCGCCGTCGTCGTGCTCGTACTCGTCGTCGTTGACGTCGCCGTCATCGTCGTCGTCGCCGCCGCCGCCGCCGTCGACATCGATCCAGCAGAGAATAACTCCTGGATCCTGGCCTGGTGGTGCACTTGCGTCGCGGCTGCCGTAGCGGCCGCAACGGATGCGCTCGTTGCACGCTTCATCGTCGCCACGGTCGATCATCAATTAGCCCAATACTGGCAATCAGTGTTGTCCCCGTACTAGTACTCTGTGTCGGGCCAAAGTTGGCGCCAAGACTG
>NW_020221641.1:0-1460 GCF_003070985.1 Temnothorax curvispinosus
GTCTCGATGATTGATCCGAAAAAGTGCTGTGTGAATCCGACAAACCAGGAGCCTTAAGTTGATACGCGATTGTAATCGTAGCAGCATTTGAGTCTGAGAACGAGAACGAAGAGTTCTCATTACTATCGAACGAGCCTAGGCTTTGCGACACAGATAAGAGGAAAGATACCAGGATATCGAGCGTTTTTCGGGTCGATCATATTGAAGGAAGGACGAACTTCGCTATTACGGCGTAACCACGTTAACGAAGGACGAAACGGCCATCTTGGCTACCAGAGAATACCCTCAGGGGCTTGGTCAAGGAGACTATTATTATCCAGAGACAAGGAAGGCAGCCGCCTTTAAGGTAACATACATCGTTCTCTGGAAACCATAGATCACTTTGAAAAATCGCTGATAAGTCGATTAGAGTGGTATGACGAATGCAACGTTCGTTCATAATTACGATCTTTGATTCCAGAGTTCGAGAGAGAAAGCACGAGGTGACAGACTCTGTCCTCGCAGAAAGGCTACGTAGCAATCTGTATAAATCTTTCCGGTATTAGATATCTAACTGAGCTCAGTATTATTACGTTCATTTCGAGTGGTTGCAACCCGCGTGTAAAATCATTTATTATCGATGTATAGTAATGTATACTTACATTATAGATACATATTACAAAGAGTGAAACGTGATTCGGATATTCACGTGTATTCGATATTATACTTGCGTATATTGTGATTCGAAATCGTGGCTATTGACCATCCATTAAAGTATACGAGAAACGTATTATATACGAAAGATTCATTATTACTTACAATTAGTTGAAATCGCTATTCATTACTGCGGCGCGTTGATTATTAATCGCTTTAATACTCATTTGATAACTAGATTTACTGCGGAAGTTACTGTGTCAATTGATATAGAAAGTGCGTTATATTTGACTTGTAAAACCAAGCACAATAGACTATATAAGCATAATCATTCTTTCGCTTGTGTTTGATATATGTATGTTCTTCTTAATCACCTGTCGAGAGAAAGAGAGATAGAAGGATTATTTCCTAACTATTACGAATTGACACAGTATACTTCAATTATAAGTATTCTTTGTGTACTATTATTATTTATATGTATTCTGCGTTATGTATAATATTTTAACATAAATAGTCCTTTCTTAAAGAAGGTTTAACTCTGGAATGCATTTGATTGCTTCCTCATGTCGAGAGATAAGCATACAGGACTTTTGTTTTCTTCTAATAATTTCTAATAAGAGATTACAATATTGACATCTATATGAGGAAGGATTATTCATTACTAATTAATCTCTTTTCTTATTTTGTATGTTATGCAGTTTGTTCTTTTGTACAAAACTTTCTTATACGGCGTATACGTTTATTATAAATAATCCTAAATTGAAATACGATTTAACTTTGAAATACACAATCTCTTTACCGACGGAACTATGAGTGTAGTGTCGTTT
>NW_020221642.1:0-2319 GCF_003070985.1 Temnothorax curvispinosus
CCATACACACCGGAGCAGAATGGGCGATCAGAACGCGACAATCGGACAATTGTCGAATCAGCTTTAACGATGCTCGAGGCCAAGGGTTTACCACGATTTCTATGGGCAGAAGCGGTCAACACGGCAATCTACGTCATTAACAGGACGGCGACATCTCAAGTTGAGAGAGCAACACCATATGAGATCTGGCACGGCAAAAGGCCCGATCTTTCGCACATCAGGGTGTTTGGATCAGAAGCCTACTCGCATGTACCGAAAATACAGCGAACAAAACTGGATCCAAAAGCCAAGAAAGCAATTTTGGTTGGCTATCAAGGAGAGTCGCGAAATTATCGACTCTATGATTCCTCGTCGAAGAAACTCTACGTCAGCAGAGACGTCACGTTCGACGAGACATCGACGTGTGATAGCAAGAAAAGAGACGCAGTCGACATCGAGTTCAAGATACCGGCGAAAGCGGTTCCTGTTCCGGCAGAAGAAGATGACATCGCTCCAGCAGAAGAAGACGACGTCGTTCCAGTGGGAGTGACTGGTGAGCAAGTGCAAGGGCATGACAGATTGCCCCGATTGAGAGATCGTCAATTAGTGCATCCTCCCGAGAGATTCGAAGCGCATTTTGTCGAATTTCATGAGCCAACTACATACAACGAAGCCGTTAACGGTAAAGACGCAACGGAATGGCAGCGCGCTATCCAAGATGAGCTCGACGCTCATGAGAAAAATGGAACTTGGTCCGTTGTTCCACTTCCCAAGGAGAAGAAGACCATCGATTCTCGTTGGATCTTCAAGGTCAAAAGGTCACCGTCCGGTGACATTCAACGTTACAAGGCACGCCTCTGTGCCAGAGGTTTTTCGCAGCAAGCAGGAGTCGACTACAAGGAGACGTTTTCCCCTGTAGTAAGGTACGACAGTCTGCGCGTCCTGCTGGCTGTTGCGACGGAGATGGATCTGGAGGTCGGTCAATTCGACATCAAAACGGCTTTCCTCTATGGGGAGCTGTCCGAAGAAATCTACATGAAAGTGCCAAGTGGGTTGAACGTGAAGGGTAAAGATGTTGCGTGTAAACTAGTGAAAGCGTTGTACGGGTTGAAGCAGGCGTCGCGCTGTTGGAACTTGAAGTTTAAATCATTTTTGAAACAATTTAATTTTGAGGCTTGCGATGCGGATAAATGCATCTATAAAGGTATAATTAACGGTTTAATTGTATTCCTCGCATTGTATGTGGACGATGGTCTAATTTTAGCGAAAACTATAGATGCAATTAACGTTGTCATAGATGCACTCCGCAAGTCATTCGACATAACGGTCGAGAAATCGAACATTTTCGTGGGCTTAGAATTTGAGCGTGATCGTAAAATTAAAACAATGTCGATTCATCAACATAGATATATTGATAAAATTGTTGCACGATTCAATATGATCGAATCGCGATTTTTGAGCGTACCAGCGGATCCGAATGTAAGTTTAACGTCTGCTGAGAAAAATAATGATTTTGCCTTGAAAGTGCCTTATCAGGAGGCAGTCGGAAGTTTAAACTTTTTGGCAATTGTAAGTCGTCCTGACATATCATACGCGGTAAATGTAGTCAGTCGTCACTTGTGTAATTATTCTCGAGATCACTGGGAAGCGGTAAAACGTATAATTCGCTATCTGAAAGAAACGAGAGATTTATCACTAATTTATCGGAGCGAGGGAGTGAATTCATTTCCAGTTACGTACTCAGATGCGGACTATGCGGGCGACGTCGACACGCGACGATCTACTTCCGGTTATATATTTTTATTGAACGGTGGTCCAGTGATCTGGGGATCACAACGACAAAGTATTGTTTCATTAAGTACAACCGAGGCAGAGTATGTATCGGCATGCACTGCAACAAAGGAAGCAGTTTGGTTGAAACAACTGCTCAAAGACATGGAATACCGATGTGAAGGTCCGATTGTCTTAAACGTGGATAATCAGAGCGCAATACGCCTCATTAAGAATCCCGAATTTCATAAAAGGACAAAACACATCGGTGTTCGGTATCATTTCATACGGGAAAAATACGATAACGGCGAGATAGATGTGAAGTACGTAAATACCGATATGCAGCTCGCAGATCTATTTACAAAAGCATTAAGGAAAGATAGATTCAGAATGTTGAGAGAGTGTATTGGTATGTTTTGAGTGTGAAGAATGTACTGTGTGAGTGGGAGTGTTGAATATGTATTTCTGTGCACATCGTACATTGGCATTCTTTCTGTATTATAACGACATCTAACGTCTACCGGTGCCCGCGATATACTTCCCCTTTTTTGGGCACGTTCGCGCATCGTG
>NW_020221643.1:0-2410 GCF_003070985.1 Temnothorax curvispinosus
TTGCGCCATCTTCTTTAGAATCATTTGTAGTTGTTTGTAGTGCTTTTTTTTTGTTTATAGTTGCACCATTTAAAAGTTATTATATTTTTGCAATAAACAAAAAGAGTAACTTTGCCAATTTTGGAGATATCTCAAATCCGCTTGCGCCATCTTCTTCAGAATCATTTGTAGTGCTTTTCTTTTTATTGTTTATAGTTGCACCATTCAAAAGTTATTATATTTTTGCAATAAACAAAAAGAGTAACTTTACCAATTTTGGAGATATCTCAAATCCGCTTGCGCCATCTTCTTCAGAATCATTTGTAGTTGTTTGTAGTGCTTTTCTTTTTGTTTATAGTTGCACCATTCAAAAGTTATTATATTTTTGTAATAAACAAAAAGTGTAACTTTGCCAATTTTGGAGATATCTCAAATCCGTTTGCGCCATCTTCGTCAAAATTATTTGTAGTTGTTTGTAGTGCTTTCTTTTTTTTGTTTGTATTTGCACCGTTTTATATATATCTAGTTATGATATTTTTGCAATATACCAGAAGTGTAACTTTGCCAATTTTGGAAATATTTTAAAACTAATTGCGCGACTTGTAGAATTGTTTGTAGTTGTTTGTAATAGTTTTTGTTCCGTATCGTTTAAAATATCTCCAAAATTGTCTCTCAAAATTCTCTTTTTGTTTATTGCAAAAATATAATAACTTTTGAATGGTGCAACTATAAACAAAAAGAAAAGCACTACAAACACCTACAAATAATTCTGAAAAAGATAGCGCAAGCGGATTTGAGATATCTCCAAAATTGGCAAAATTACTCTTTTTGTTTATTGCAAAAATATAATAACTTTTAACAGTGCAACTACAAACGAAAAGAAAAGCACTACAAATAACTACAAATGATTCCGAAGAAGATGGCGCAAGCGGATTTGAGATATCTTCAAAGTTGGCAAAGTTACACTTTTTGTTTATTGCAAAAATATAATAACTTTTGAATGGTGCAACTATAAACAAAAAGAAAAGCACTACAAACGATTCCGAAGAAGATGGCGCAAGCTGATTTGAGATATCTCCAAAATTGGCAAAGTTACTCTTTTTGTTTATTGCAAAAATTTAAAAACTTTGAACAGTGCAACTACAAACGAAAAGAAAAGCACTACAAACAACTACAAACAATTTTGAAGAAGATGGCGCAAGCGGATTTCAGTTATCTCAAAGTGGGGTGCGAGTAATTTTTTAAATGTTTATAATTTTTAATGTATTAAACTACAAACGAAATTTTTGTTACTACAAACAACTACAAACCAAATGCTAACGTTTTCCGCAAAAAAATTAATTTTTCGAAAGTCGGGTGCAAGGTTCACATAGGTAAGGACCAATTTTTTCAAAGGTGCCGCCATAGCCTCCATGTTCTTACTGCGAATGCCTCACCTCGCGAGCCGCAGTAATGAAAGTAGGGAGTAACGACAAAATCTATGACGTCACATGAACACGAAAACGCTTTGACAGCTTACTGCCGCGTATATTGGAACAGATTTACAGTGCTGCCAGTACTGCGAGTGAATAGCGAAACGCAGCCGCAGTAAGAACATGGCGGCTATGGCGGCATCTTTGAAAAAATTGGTCCTTACCTATGTGTGAACCTTGCACCCGACTTTCGAAAAATTAATTTTTTTACGGAAAACGTTAGCATTTGTAGTTGCTTGTAGTAACAAAAATTTCGTTTATAGTTTAGTATATTAAAAATTATAAACATTTAAAAAATTACTCGCACCCCACTTTGAGATAACTCAAATCCGCTTGCGCCATCTTCTTCAAAATTGTTTGTAGTTGTTTGTAGTGCTTTTCTCTTCGTTTGTAGTTGCACTGTTAAAAGTTATTATATTTTTGCAATAAACAAAAAGAGTAACTTTGCCAATTTTGGAGATATCTCAAATCCGCTTGCGCCATCTTTTTCAGAATTATTTGTAGGTGTTTATAGTGCTTTTCTTTTTGTTTATAGTTGCACCATTCAAAAGTTATTATATTTTTGCAATAAACAAAAAGTGTAACTTTGCCAATTTTAGAGATATCTCAAATCCGCTTCTGCCATCTTTTTCAGAAACGTTTGTAGTTGTTTGTAGTGCTTTTCTTTTTGTTTATAGTTGCACTGTTCAAAAGTTATTATATTTTTGCAATAAACAAAAAAAGATAATTTTGAGAGACAATTTTGGAGATATTTTAGACGAAACGGAACAAAAACTATTACAAACAACTACAAACAATTCTACATCGAGTCGCGCAATTAGTTTTAAAATATTTCCAAAATTGGCAAAGTTACTCTTTTTGTTTATTGCAAAAATATAATAACTTTTGAATAGTGCAACTATAAACAAAAAGAAAAGCACTACAAACAACTACAAATGATTCTAAAGAAGATGGCGCAA
>NW_020221644.1:0-12245 GCF_003070985.1 Temnothorax curvispinosus
TATTGTACTTCGATCCTACGATCTTTTCCATCCTTTCTTGTCTCTCCTTATCTCTCTCCTTCTTTTCCAATTCCTCCTCCTCCAACTCCTCTCCTCCTTCCATTTCTACTCCGATCCCTTCCAAGTAATCTTTTCTCTCCTGCTCCCATCTCCCTATTACCTTTCCTCTCTTCCATCTCTCTTTCATTTCTTCCAAACACTTTCTCGCTATCTCTCCTCCTCTACCTTCTTCCTATTTTCTTTCAAATTTCCATGTTCTTTTGCTTGCTCTACTTCTCATCTTCTCTCTTTCTAGCTCGTCTCTGACCATATATCCCGGCGTCCTCCAATTTACTCCAAGTACCCATCTAAGATATCTCTCGTGAATACCTTCTACCTCCCTCCTCTCCTTCCATCCCCATACTTCTGCCCCGTATACCATCACTGTCCATATCAGTGTGTCGTATAGCCAGATCCTTCTTTTGCAGTCCTTTTTCCACATCCTCTTCCCTATCCCCCATACTTCCCTCATTACTCTTGCTGCCTTCCTTCTTTTTTCTCTGATATGCGCCTCCTGCCCTCCATTCTCCTTCATCGTATACCCTAAATACTTGAATTCTTTAACCTCTTCTAATTTTTTTCCCTTTTACCTCCAGTCGTACTTCTTCTTCCTTCCTCCTCCCTTTCTGAATCTCATTCCCTTTGACTTCTCTATACTCATAGTTAATCCTTTTCTGTCTAAATATCCTTCTAACCTGCTTATCATCGATCTCATGTCCTGCTCCTCCTCTGCCAGCAGTGCAATATCATCTGCATACATTAGCGTGTATATTTTCTCGCCTCTTAATTTCACTCCTCCCCATCCGCCTTTTTTTATATGATCCTCTATGTCTGCGATTAATAGGTTGAATAATATTGGGCTTAGTGGGCATCCCTGTCTCAGGCCTTTCGCCGTCCAAAATTGACCATCACTCTCTCCTCCTTTCCCTA
Organism: Temnothorax curvispinosus; assembly: GCF_003070985.1. Classification (NCBI taxonomy): domain Eukaryota; kingdom Metazoa; phylum Arthropoda; class Insecta; order Hymenoptera; family Formicidae; genus Temnothorax; species Temnothorax curvispinosus. Next base: position 970 of record NW_020221644.1, read on the forward strand.
CTCTGCTCTTTGTTTCCCTCAATACTTCCTCTACTCTGTCTATCAGTCCTTGTCTCACTTCTCTTTCTCTCATTGCCTTTATTAATACTCTTTTGTCCACTGAGTCGAAGGCAGCCTTCAGATCCACAAAAAACACTGTCATCTTTCCTTTCTCTTTTCCTATTTGTCTGTTCACCAGGTAATTCAAAGCGAATATTTGATCCATCGTTCCCATTCCTTTCCTGAATCCCGTTTGATTATCGGGGATCAATTTCTTCGTTTCTACTTCTTCTCTTATTCTTTCCGCCAGTACCGCCGTGTAGATTTTGTACATCGAAGACATGATGGTTATTCCTCTATAGTCCTTCACCTCTCGCCCTTCTCCTTTTTTAACTAATGGGATTATCTCCCCTTCCTTCCATTGTTCCGGCCAGCCTTCACCTCTCCAGACACGTTTGCATACCTCCCATATCCATTTCACCATTTCTTCTCCTCCGTACTTCCATGCCTCGTTAGGTATCCCGTCATTGCCTATTGCTTTTCCCGTCTTTAGTTTCTTTATTACGTTTCTTATCTCTTCTAGTCCTATCTCTTCTTCCTTCTGTCTGCTTCTGTCTCCCTCTCCCTTTACCACTCTGTTCTCCACTCCACCCATCAGATCCATGAAATACTCCTTCCACTCTTCCGGTTTTATCTCTTCATTCACCCTTCTTCTTCTCTTCCTTACTCTGCCTATCAACTCCCATACCTTTCCCTCCGTTTTCGCTTCTCCAATCTCTCTGATCATTCTTTCTTTCTCCTCCTTCTTCTTTCTATCACACATTTCCCTATATTCTTTCCTTCTTTCTCTGTATCTTTCTGCTTCTCCTTTCCCTTTTCTCCATTTCCTTAGTTCTTTCCTCACTTCCCTCTTGCTCTCCGTACATTCCTCGTCCCACCACCCTCTTTTGTTCTTGATAGTCATTCTTTCATTCTTGTCCTCGTTCTCCTCAATCACCCTTCTTATCTTCCTTGTTCCTTCCTCTATTTCCTCTTGCAGGTCTCTTTTTCCTTCAATCACGCCTAACTTCTCCTTAAATTGCGTCTTTCCTTCCTCATTCCATACTCCCCTTCTTTTCATTTTTTCAGTTCCTCTCCTCCTTTGCCTTCTCTTTGAGCTTCCCCTCACCCATAGTATTAATGGATGATGGTCCGAATCTATCCTTTCTCCTACTTCCAGTCTTTCCACCTTTTCTCTAACCTCCTCGTCCCCTATTATGTAATCTATGACTGTCTCACCTCTTCCCCCTGTGTATGTATATTCTCCCTCCTCGTCCCCCTTTGTGCCTCCATTTAATATCATATATCCTCTCTCCTCGATAAACTCCAGTAACTTTCTGCCTTCTTTATTTATCTTCTTATCTTTAGACTTCCTCCCTCTTTCCTCTCTTCGCTCGATTTCCTCTTCCCATCCTCCTTCCTCTCCCGTTCTCGCGTTAAAGTCACCTCCTATTATGGTCCTTACTCCTTTTTCCCCCTCCTCCGTCCTTTCCTTCAGACCTTCTAGTTTCTCGTCTATATTGTTGTTTACATAGATTCCTATTATTCTCCATACTTCCTCTCCTATTCTTATCTTACCTTCGATTTTTCCTTCTTCCTCCGTCTCCCTTCTTTCCTTTATCTCTTCTATGCTTTTCCTTATTCCTAGCAACATGCCTCCGCACGCTCTGCCTTTCTTGTTCCTCCTGGCTGCTATCTGTACTCTCCATCTATATTCTCTCGGTAGCTTCTCCTTCACCTTCTCCCATCCTTTCTCATCAGTCCAAGTCTCCATCATCACAATCACATCCCATTCTTTTATCCCTTCCCAGAAGTCCTTATCCTTGTTTGTTAAACCAGCTACGTTCCAAAAGGCCACTTTCCACGTCTCTTCACTCTCCCCGTCGTTTCTTTCCTCTTCTCCTATATATCTTTTCTCTTGTCCTTCGACTTCCCTTATTCCGTTTCCTCTAATATTTTCCTCATCTACCTCCTTTATACTTTCTTCGTCCTTTCTGGTTTCTTCTGGTGTGTTCCGCCTTTCTTCTATCTCCTTGGACCTTTCCTGTCTTCTTTCTTGTATCTCTTCTCTCCTTCTCTCGTTCATCATGCTTAACCCTTTTTTATCCTTCTTCTTTTCTTTCTTATCTGCGAAAGTGATCCCTTTCTTCTAGCGCTTCTTTGTTTTCGTTCCATCTCCATTCCTTATTATCCTCCCATATTTTTTGGTAACCGACCGTTACCCATTTTCCTGCCTCCCTTTTTTCCCTTGCTATCTTTCTTAACTCTTTCTGTATCTGCCTTTCTTCTTTAGTAAGGTCGTCATTCAGAAAACAACCATACTTCTTTCCTAGCTCTTTCTTTCTCATCATTATCTCTCGTTTGTTATCCCAATTTCTGCATCTCAGTACCTTCATCTTAAATTCTCCATGTCCAATTTCTTGTACTTCCTCGACGGCCATTTTCGATCTATTTATTTCTTCTATCAACTTCTCGGTTTTTTCTTTTCTTTCCTTTTTATTTCCTGTTTTCTCTTCTCTTACAATTATGTTTACTCTCCTCCTTCTTCTTTCTGCCATCTCCATATTTCTTTCTATCTCTTTCATTTTCCTTATTATCTCCCCTCCCTCACTCATTGACATGTTTACTTCTATCTTCTCCGCCTTCTCCTCTAAATTCTTAATTCTTCCTTCCAGGGTCTTTCTTTGATTTTCCCATATCTCCTCGCTTCTTTTCAATTCCTCCCTCAGTCCCTTAATTTCGTTTTTTATTTCCTCTTTATCTCTTTTCCTTTCTTTCTCTTGTTCCTCCTTATCTTTCTTTCTTTCTCCCTCTTGTTCCTCCATTTTCTTCAAAATTTCTTTAACCTTCTCCAGTAATTCTTCCGTCGCCATATTTTCTTTTCCCTGCTTTTCTTTTTTGATTTTGGGCGGCGGTGATCTGTTGACCCTTCTTTGTGCGTTAAATTCTTTTAGAATTTCTTTCTCCGCATTCGCTGCTTCCTCCACCTCTTCTTTCCTCTTCCTTTTCTCACTCTTCTGAAAGAATTCCTTGACCGATCCTGTACTGTCCGTTCTTCTTAATTTGGCTAACTCCTCCGCCTTCGTTGGTCTGCCTCTCGCTTTCTTCTCGCCTTCGTCTTCCCCCTTCTTTCCTTTATCTCCCTGTTGTGCACTTTCTGATTCTATTTCCTTCTCTTTATCCATCCGCTGTTCTTGATTTGCCTATCCCTCTTTCTTTTTTGTATCCTATGGCTGCGTGCACGTCCTACTATTCCTTCTATATCCGAGCTTCCCTTCTATGACTGAGCTAGTCTATGCTCGCTTTCGCGCCTCTTTCCTACGTTCTGTCGCCTCTCTATTTTACTTACCGTCTATGCCTCAACTGTCATTTCGTTCCAGCCACTTTCTTCACTTTTCACCTTTTAACCGATCTCGCCCCCGCTTAATTCTTTCTCCTCCGCCGTCTCACACCTCCATCCCTTGCCGTCCCGCTACTCTCACTCTCTCCCACCTTTTCTGTGTCGCACTTTTCTATCACTTTATCTCCGCTATGTTCACACCTGTCACCTTCTATGTTCCGGAACCGGAAGTCCAGTTTATAAGATTATAAGATATATTGTTTATAAGATTAAGATGCGTAACACTATAAAAAAGCGTGATATCCGTACAAAATTACCTTTTTAAAAAAAAGGTAAAAGAAGGCGCTAAGTACACGCATAGTAGTGTATATGTATTATGTTGTTACCCTCCCAGATAGCACAGCTGATCGTTATGAATTCGAAAAGACTTCACCTTTTCAAATTCTTTAAGAATACCCGTAATTTGTCCGAAATAAACTCAAAAAGAATTCCTTCAAAAAGAATTCCATAGAAGTGATTTCTTATGGAATTAATCTAAATGGTCTTAAAAGGAATTCTTTTTCTATTCATAATAGGTTCGAAGAGAATTCACTTAATACGCATGCGCAGTCTATAATGCTTTCTCGAGCCGTCTCGAGGCAGCATTGCAGCGTTTCTATCAGTTTCTATTTGTTTTCTCTGGTCTTCCTGGCGGCTTTCTCGCTATTTCGCGCTTCTACGTGCTTCTGCGTCGGAGAATATTACGCTTGGACGTAATATATTTACATTAGTTGGCCGTAATTGACAACGTACGTATTGGCACGACCGTTAATAATTTTTGTCGTCGAAAAGAAAATTTGAAGGTAATTAAAGCATTTTATTAATTTTCTTAAATTAATTTCTTGCAAATACTCGATAACCTCATCATCACACACGTTGTGATATGATTAAATTTACATCTGATTTCGATTTTTACTAGGTTTTTACTCGAGATCGCACATTTTATAAACGATTCAACTTAACCTAACCTATTGTTCTGATTGTGAGAACTCGAAGGATTCGAGCTGGCTTGTCACGCCTATACATTGCCAAAGGTAAACCTATTGTTCTGATTGTGAGAACTCGAAGGATTCGAGCTGGCTCGTCACGCCTATACGTTGCCACAGGTAAAACCTTATATTGTTCTGATTGTGAGAACTCGAAGGATTCAAAGATTATTTTGCAACATTTTCTTCCTGAAGAATATTTAATTCACTTTAACAGTCTCAATTGTGCTATACGGATATTGTGCGATCCCCGAAATTGCTACAGAAACAACGCTTATGCTAAAGAATTGCTGATTTATTTTGTACAGCAATTTAAGACGTTGTATGGGGAGCAATATGTTGTGAGTAACATTCATTCTCTTATTCATTTAAATAAAGATGTAAAGATGTACGGTCCATTAGATTCATACAGTACTTTTGATTTTAAAAATCATATGCAAGTGTTGAAGCGAATGATACGAAAACACGCTAATCTTTTGCAACAAATTTATCGACGACTAATCGAAAAGTACAGTTACGATCAACATCCTCAATATAAGAAGAATCAGAAAATTTTGAAGCATCCTATACTCAAGAAGCCAATTGTGTCAGAACTTCCTTTGGGTTGCCACAGCGAGCACCGAATTCTACAAATCCGCATGTTTGAATTATCAAATAAAAGGCCAGACAACTGTTGCTTCCTGACTGATGCAACTATCGTGATGATTAAGCACATTGGATTAATGGAAAATAAGATTGTTGTTCTTGGTAATAAATTTCTAAACAGATCTGATATTTTACATTATCCGTCTCCCTCAAGTAACATGAATATATACAAAGTTGAAAATCTGTCACCTTTACAAATGTAGCCTGTACAATGCATTGATCGTAAAAGATTTTTAATGACAATCGAGAACATTACTTACGCCATGCCTCTTTTACAAGATTGATATGAGGTGATGTGGAATCATACTTTGCAGATGCAGACTTTGTAGTATTTTTTGACGACTTTTGTAATCTCGTACCAGAAAATTGGATGGATTTAGAATCAAACAAAGTTTTTTGGCCTCCAAAACAGGTCAAATTTAATAAAAACAAAATGCATTATCTACATCCAAAAGATGACTGGCTTATATACGAATAGCGTAAACGTTTGGGACCTTTTGGTGCGTTTTTCTCAAGAATGTTAAATATTTAGAAAATATTAACTTACTGTACACAAATGAAAATAACTAACACTTTTTGCAGAGTCTTTTCAATTAGCTAATCAAGTAGAAGAGCACTGCATGAACGTATCTACAAATGAAGATACTGATGACGTGTGACAAAGCTATTAAGGCATCTGAGGCACAAAAGATATGAAATAGGAGAAAGCCAGCATGGCTTCGGAACGAAACGTTGGCGTCGGAAGAAGAAGTAGAAGAAGAAGTAGAAGAAGAGGAAGAAGAGGAAGAGGAGGAGGAGGAGGAGGAGGAGGAGGAAGAAGAAGAAGGTAATGTAAAGTAAATTTTCGATGAAATTTATTTAAAAAAAAGCAACATAAATATACGTAACTAAATATAATATATTTTGCAGTAACCGAAGAGATATGTAAAAGAGATGGTACTGTAAACTCGTTTGTGTTACCACCATCTAATTATCAGTCTACAAATTCGGATAAATGTGAACTCTCTCCAGTAAATGCAAAATCGACAACCGTTAACTTTCTTTTGCAAACTGTTGAAGAATTTGAAGGATTTGAACGAAATCTTGTCGAGTCCTTGGAAGTACAAAAATTCTACGTAAGAGATTATTTAATTGTCATACTTTTCTTTACAATACAAATGCTCAAATCGTAATGATATATTTGCCTTTATTTTTGCAGATTAATGAGATAAAGATGATCGGAGGATCTGATGTAGGCAAATTCACCAGAGCCACATTGCGCTTCTTAATGTCGAATCAGCTAGCAATAAAGTATTCTTGGTCCGGTCAAAGAAACACATTAAAATTTCAAACTACTCAAATTTCTCAACTCATTGTCGGTGAGTTAATAAGCAACATTTTCTTCTTCAGTTTTTAGATTACCAAATATTAATGTTTAACTTTTACAATATCTATATACCTATACTTACAAAACATTATGTTGCAGAAACCATCTCGAAAATGAAGAACGTTCCTAAGAACGACATTGGGATATTTGTTAAGAAGTGGCTGCAGCACGCTAGTGACCGGATAAAAAAAAGACCTAGATTATATTATAGGTAGATTCAGGAAGCACATTTTTGGCGTTATTTTCAACTTTTATCTCGCTCGATTTGTACAAGCGATGATGTACGTATTATTTGTAACGGTATGAAAATGAGTTTAATTTTGATTTAAGATGAAAGAAAACTTAATTTTATTTTGTTTTATTATACATTAATTATTTTGCATCGGCCGCTCGACGGAACTCAATGAGCCCGCTTTCGTGTTATAAACGTTACAATGTAATCGCGTGTAAATGTGCTGGACGCGTATACCGCTCGGGACATAAATTATCTAATTAAACACGATCGTTTTTCCAAAACTCGCCTTGTTGCCCCGGCGAAAAAGCTCATGCGTTGCTCACCGCTATTCGTATAATTATATTCTACTTTTATGTTTTCCTTCCAATCGCTAAAGACTCTCATCCGATGAAGCATTAACGGGACGCGCGGAAGTGCGTCCGAATTTCGAAATACAACGATCGTCGCTGCTTCTGCGAAGTAACAATATGTTTGTAGAATTTCGAATCGTTACTCGATCACTCTTTCGGGACACTTTTATATTTTCATAATATCATATTATACATTAATTATTTTGCATATAAAATTTTATTTTACGCATGTCTGTATGTACAATAAATATGTCGCTCATATTATACGAATCGTTTGTTATAACAATATGATACTTACAATATTTCAAATCTGTATACCAATTTAGTAATATAATCATTAATCGATATACCTGAATCATGGATACCTGAATCATGGATACTTCTATTTTATATTTCCTATATTTATATTCCTAATTTCAGTGTTTATAATCCTAATATTCTGTCTGTAACATCGGATAAGAAAGAATCCTTCATAATCTATCCGAAAACAGTTTCTGCATCAGAAAGAACATAAAATGGATAGTACATTTTATGTTCTTTCTAATGTAGAAACTGTTTTTGGATAGATTATGAAGGATTTTTTCTTATCCTTCAAATACAAAGGAATTATTTTTCTATTCTATGAGAAATCGCAATGCATTCGAAATAGTGCTTAGATAGAGCTCTATTAGAATACTGTCTAAACATAATTTCGAATACATTACGAATTCTTATGGAGTAGAAAAGTGATTTTTTTTGTATCTGAAGAAGAACTCAGAACTGGTGACGTAGGAAAGAACTCCTTTTGAACTTGTTGAAAACACAGCAATTTATCGACGAATGAAAAATGGCGTGTTGCCATCTATGGTATTCGCCAGTAAGTAACTGATTCCGTAAACACTCTATAGAGACTCATACATGGGTCTAGTGACATTGATAGTGCGTATGTTTCGCACGTAAAGGCGCTGCAGTACTTGGTTTCCGCGTCCGTATGGCGCTGCGATACCTAACTTCCGCGTTCGTTACGGAAGTATCGAGCTTGCGTAGCAACGATCGTCATTGTATCAATATCCTCCGTCCACGATCGTCATTATATCCATATCTTTCGTCCACAAAAGTCACGCGTATCAAGTCGTGTCGTGTATTTTACCCGTTTCTAATATTCTTTGTAAAAAGGATATTGAGTCGTTAAATCAATCGTTTCAAGTCATACTCAATCGTAATTACAACGACGAATACATTAATACGGCAGCACGACGTAAGGAAAAGCGACCACTGACACTGGAAAAATATCGGCCATTGCCATATATAAGGAAAAAGCATCCGCCATTACTAAAGAAGGAAGGACGATTGGAAAATACATTTGATGGAAATACACTTCCGAGTTTTCACACGAAGGGCAGTATTCCTCCTCTTTGGAGTCACTTTCATGTAAAGTGAAATCACGCACAGGTAACTCGTTATTCGGAAGGGTGGTATTCCTCCTCGTTGGAGTCACTTTCGCGTAAAGTGAAAGCACGCACAGGTAACTCTCGTTATTCGTAAGGGCGGTATTCCTCCTCTTTGGAATCAGCTTTCACGTAAAGTGAAAGCTCGCACAGAACATTCGAGAGCTTTCTTTCTTATTGGATTTGGGATGTATTACAACCATTCTTGCGTTTCGGCAAGGCATTCAATCCGATATTATATATCAATCGGTGGCCACTGTTTAAGACAAGGAAAATTCTTCTCATTTCACTTGAGTAATCAAGTATAAAAAGAATTTGGTTGCAACCACGCGTATTTAGTATATTCGCTTCTTTTCATTGTAAAATTACGTATGTTGTATAAAGATTGTAAGGATTCGTTAAGATATTAATTGAGAATTAACTCATCGAAACTGTAAAGTTAATATTTCGTAAAATAGTACATGTTCACATTGGTTAATGTACTCTATTGCGATTCAATAGTGTATTCTTTCTTTATCGTAAGTTGAATATCTCTAAGTTCATTTCGAAACAAATAATTATTTTAGAAACATTATCCAATAGTTAAACCATGTTATGCACGATTGATGATATCTATATGAATATGTGTCATGTTTATTATAGATTAATGCATTGAATTGCCAAAGGGAAAAAAGGGTATATTTATTGGTTAAGAACCACTTATTTTTTTTAACATTGATTTCTCTGAAATCTATTTTCTTTATTAGTAAGATACCAAATTAATCCATGCATTATTCCATTTTTTCTATATATATTAATTAGATTTTGAATTTATATTTGTATTATGTTTTATTTTGAAATGTTTTGCATTAATGGTCCTTTCACAAATATAATTTGTTCTTCAAGGTTTTCTCTTGTGCGTTACAAATATTCAATGATTCTCAGTGCTTCTAATTTGTTTAAGTGAAATTGGTCTTGCGTAATTATTATATTGGAATTTATAGAAGAAATATCTCCAGCAACAGATATATATTTATTAAAGTGAACGGACTATTAATAATTGAGTTTCCTGATACTTAAACTATGTATTTCATTTATATGTGATTTATATTAATACCGCGTTATACTCTCAAAGTTCTAAAAATTGTATTCAATCAATATATCGAAAAGTTACTTTTCAAACGAATTACACTAGTTGAGTTTTCTTAATAACCAGTACGATTTTACGTTCTTACTGGAGCGTGTACAGAACTCTTAAGAATTCTTTTAGAACAGAAATGATATATGGGAAAAGAATACATTTTAAAAATCGGGTTTTTAAAAAGAATTCTTTTTCAATTCTCCGTGCTATCTGGTGTTATGTTGTTACCTCGAAAAAAACAAAGTAGTAGTATTATACCTCCAAATAGCTTTACCCTGTACATACTGTTTATAAAATGCGTAATACTACAAAAAGGCGTGATATTCGTACAAAATCACCTTTTTTAAAAAAAAGGTAAAAAAAGGCGCCAAGTACACGCATAGTAGTGTATATGTTGTTACCTCGAAAAAAAAAAAAGAAAGTGGTAGTATTATACATCAAAAAAACTTAAGTAACAAGTGGTAGACGTAATCTTTATATCTCGAAAAATCTTGAAAAAATTTAAGCAGTAGTATCTTTATTTCCGAAAAATTATAACCCAAGTGATACACATCACAAAATTATGTTACCTTATCAAAAAAAAGAGTCGCGCTTCAAATGATCTATTACAATTACAAAAAAGAAATGATATCTCTTTAAATTACAGCGCCAATTACAGAGAGAACATATATATTGCCTCAAAAAATAATTGTTGCACTAGGGGAGACCGGGGCTAAGCCGACAACGGGGCTAACTTGACACTAGGCGTTTTGCCAATTTAAATCTATCGTAGAAACTTGCCTTTCCTACTGTAAATGCGTCTTTATGTGCCAGTATTATCAACGGAATTTGGTAACATTCTGAGTTATATATAGTGTAATTTTTAACGCGACATAAGCGTTTTTGATAGTAAAAAGTAATTTTTCTGATCTCTCGAAAATGTCTACTCTTTCATCGAGCTTTACTCTTGCGAATCTACCGGTAAGTAATTTTGATAGAAAATTCGATGTTTTATACGAATCCGATAATAATTTTTGCATATTTTCAAAATTTTTATATTTTTGGAGTAACAAAAGTAAAAAACGACGTTCGGGGCTAAGTCGACAGGGGCTAAGTCGACACGCTGTTTTATTAGTTCCCAATAATAAACGATGCTTGTAATGCAGCATATGGCCCATGACAAATGTGTGCGCACGTGTAATCGCGAATTTACTTGCATAAATTGTTTTTCAGACATGAGTTTAGATTAAAATAATTGAATGTTTAACAATTTTTGTTCTCATTATTTCCAATGATTGTTTTACTTAATTCCAAATTTTTGTACTTTCTAAATACACGATAAACAAATGTATATTTAGTTTCAGACAATAAAAAATAAGTTCCAGATCAAATTATGTCGATCAGGCAAAGTGTCGAGTTTACCCCGGCATTTTTCAATTTGAAAATTTGTCTTCGCGTCACTTTTGCTTTCCTGGCGGCAAAACAAAGCGACGTACAGCAAAACTTCCTGAATCAATTTTGTACCTAAAGAAACACTCTTTAAATATATACCATTGAATTTGCCTAAAAATTTTAATTAAATATTAAAAATTGCCTTTAAAAAAATAGTATCGGCTTAGCCCCGGTCTCCCCTACTTTGAAAAATCTTTACATTGTGTCAATTATAAAGAATGTATGATAACAATTTTATAAGATTAAAAAATTTTATTTAAATTTAACAAGGGAATACAAGATATTTAAATACAAAGTTTACATGTGTATTTTTTAGTGG
>NW_020221645.1:0-3850 GCF_003070985.1 Temnothorax curvispinosus
GCGCGGTTGTCATGGTTCCCCCGCGCTTGCAATGAAGCTCGTAATAGCGTGATTGTGAGAGAAAGAGAGAACAAGGAGTTAATAATAAACTAATGGCTAAGAGCGTTCGCGAAGAATCAACAGCCTATTGCGCCTTTTACGTGGTAGAACTTCTTTCTTTTGTGTAAATGACCTGCATTCTCCTACACTTCCGCTTTATAATACATTCGTACGTCGTATATGTATATATGTATATACAATATATATATCTGTGTACACCTCGAGATATGTGGAAAGTAAGTACAACTATGGAACTGATTGAAAGCTGTGTGCTCTACTATCTAACGAAGAACAATTTTCTTTTCTTTTTTTTATCACAAACGCGCACCTCGTCACATACGAACATATCCGTCGATGTTGCGAAGGGATGAACGTTTTTACGATCTACGGAGAAAGCGACAGAAGGAATTCTCGTAGCGTTTCAAGCTAAAGAGAAACCATGACGACTATATGTGACGGGCCGTAGTCGTATGCAGTACACGTACTTTGTCGAAATAAACGCGCGCTCTCGCATGTGTGAGTGTATCCTTAGCGATAATGTGATCGTAATAGTTTCCTTTTTTTTTTAGTAGTATAGTAGTATGTAGTAGCAGTACAGTAATAGTGGTAGTAATAGCCGTAATAGTAGCGATAGATAATATATAATTGGGGAAATGTCGGTGGTGGTGATAGATGTGATAGTGGGTAGTTAGAATAATAGCAGTGATAATAGTAGAATTAGCCATATAGAGTGTTACTGTTGTTGCTGTTGTAAAATTAATAAGGGTGTCTACCAAACACACCTTCGGTAGAGACCAACGTTGCTAAAAAATTTTTGATCACCTCGTGACATTGCTTTTTCATTTTCCTCGTTTTGATATTCATCAAAATAGTAAACCAATAGTTTAAACATTGTAGACAATAATTACTATCTATATCACAGATTCAAGTGACTAAACTCCTTTAAAAATATAATATAAATATGTGTATGTGTCGTAATGATTCGCATAATGTATATATGTATATACACACGTATACATATACATATGTATATGTGTATATACATATGTATATATCGCAGGGTTTTCATGTAATTCGTTTTTTTTTTCAAAATTCCTAGAAAATCCACGAAAACCAAATAAGTAACTTTTATTTCGTCAGTGAATAATTAACAGTAAAGATTTTTTTATTTGACCTATCTTTATTATATATAATCGATATTTTTCGCAATCAATTTTTTAAATAGGGTGTTATATACATATATTATCGTCAAAGTTACATCGATTAAGAAAGACCAAAACTATAGTCGAAACGTCTTGACCAAAACTAATGGTGGTATTGTCATGACGATTATTAACCCTCAGTTACCTTACGTTTCTACACCCCGATATTACCTCACCAGGGTCTGAGAGACCCCTGCCGTTTTCTCTAGCTTGTATCTTTAAGACAAATGCATCAATTTGAAGTTTTTTTTTTTTAATCAATGCGTCTTTTAAAGATCTACAAGACTGTGCAAGTTAGATTATTCCAAGTTAAAAAATGTAAATGTTATTAAAAAAAAAAAAAACGTGTTTTTCTGAAAAGGCGAAAAAGATTGCTTTTTTCAAGTTGACGTAGTACTGACTAAAAAAAGATACAAGGGTTTTATGAACATTTTAAAGACCCTGCACATTTTAACAATGTGCAGGGTCTCTCAGACCCAGGTGACGTAACTGAGGGTTAAGATAGCCAGTTAAAGTCGAATAGAGAAATCTTTACTGTTAAAATCCACAACAAACTGGGATATTGTATAATAAATAAAAATTAATGTATTTATAAATATAAATTAATAAAAATTTTAACTTACACTTTCGCTGATAGAACTTAAGACTTTACAAAATCACTAGTAAGATTGTATAATTTGTATTTAATCCACAATATCCCGGTTCTTTTGTGGAGTCTCTAGGAATGTTGTAAAAAGAAAAAAAATAACGAATTACACAAAATCCCTGCGACATATATTCACAGAAATGTGATTAAAATCAGGCGAAACAAGAGTGCTGAAATCGTGGAGACTCGTAGAAACGATACACGCTTCGGTTTCAGCTAGCATCGCGTACGAATAGCGATCGATTTATTGAAACGATCCGCGAATAGCGATCAGAACGATTTATCGTTCAAAGATTAAAAACACCGCTTCAAGCGGGTGCTATTCAATCTCACGTTAAAAGATGTTCATGAATATAAAATCCATTAGATTAGATATAAAGACACAAAATATTAGCGAACAATTATCGAACGGTAATCACGTCGCGACTGATCGAGCTGAGTAGTCGTATCCCTTCCTGCACCAAAACCGAAACCGTATTCCTAAACCGTGACGAGCGAGCATCCGTTGTTACGAACCGGAAGTGGATGCTCGATAGGCACTTTGATCAACCGACGCGATTAAATAGCACCAGTCTCACTGGTATTTTCGTTCACGTTGGAAGCCGATCGATGCTAGATGAAAACTCGCGTTTTAATTGTTACGCTGCATATATTCCGAATACGAAGTCGCGGGACTCGTGTTCGAATACTGAGCAGCGTAGAGATAGAGCGCGGGGTGAAGCCCTGGCGGAGGGATGCCGCGGTGCAGCTGATGCGAATGATGTTGCGACTCCGACGTTGGGTCTAGAGGGGACGACAAGTGCGGATAGAGTTGGGAGTTGGGGCTTTCCAAGGGATCGGAGGAGCCCGTCGTTTGGTAGACACTCTGCGGTGTGCTCGTGTGCTCGATGTGAGATATAGGTGAGTTAAGTGTGAACGGCGAAGACGCCGAGGTGGGACATACTACTTGCTGTGGTGATTGGTGTTGCGGCAGGGACTGGGTAGCGCTGCTGCTGTCTAAACACTAGTTGGTGGTCTGCGGATGCAGCAGCGGTAGTGGAAGCTGTAGATTGTTCTGCTTGGCTAAACTGGCGATCTCCGCGGCGATGCCCGCGCCCTTAGCTCCCGCGAGACCGTCCAGGGACGACGGACCCTCGCTGTAGCGCAGATCACAGACCGGACTCTCGAAGCCGGCGCCCGGCGTGCCGGCACCGCTGCTCTGCGGCGTCGGCGGATTGTGATTCGAGCTGCTCTGATTCATGTCGCGGTGCACCCGATTCTGATGCCTTATCAGATAACTGTCGCGTACAAATGTACGACCGCAGATATTGCACTCGTAAGTGGTACTGGCGGTATGTGTACGGATGTGAATCGCAAATTGACTTTTGGACGTGAACGTGAGAGAACATCGGTCGCAGACCAGCGGCTTCTCGGCTACGTGGCTCCAACGGTGCGCCGTGACGTAGCTCTTGACGGCGAAACGTTTGTGGCAGATGTCGCACGCGTACGGTCGCTCGCCCGTGTGCACACGTTTGTGAGTATTGAGACTGCTCTTTTGCGTAAACCTTTTCAGACATAGCTCACATTGGAAAGGTCGCTCGCCCGTGTGCGTCCTCATGTGCACTTCCAGATAAGGTTTGCGGCAAAAACTCGCCTCGCATACTGTACAATGGTAGGGCTTGTTCCCCGAATGAAGTTTCATATGCACGTAATAAGAGGAAGCGGAGGACAGCACCTTGCCGCAGACCTTGCAAGGTTGAGGCTTGGACCGTGAGCCCTCCTTAACGGTCTGCTGGCCCGTAGACTGGCGATTCGGTTGCTCCTGTTGCATACCCTGATTCTGCTGCTGCTGCTGATTCTGCTGCGTCTGCTGCTGACTCGGCGGCTGGCCCTGTTGCTGACCCTGCTGCTGCTGACTCATCTGCAACGTCTGCTGCTGAGGCTGCAGGTGACCCTCCTGCTGCGAGAGATCCTCTCGATCGTC
>NW_020221646.1:0-12614 GCF_003070985.1 Temnothorax curvispinosus
GAGAGAGAGAGAGAGAGAGAGAGAGAGAGAGAGAGAGAGAGAGAGAGAAGCTCGATTGCTGGTGAGAGCGTGTGCGGTGGAACGAAAGGCGCGAAGAGGAGAGGTTAAAGTAAGTTGACAATTTCCTTGAACCCGTATTACCTTAAGCGCGAGTTTTGGCGATAATACGGTGGCCCAACGGGGCGAGGGGTGCGGTTGCCTAACGGGGCGAGATTACCGAGACGCCAAGCGCAAAAGCGATGAACCAGAGACTGATTTTCTTTTTTATTTTTAGCTTAAACCACGGCGTATTGAGCCAGATAACTGGAACATCATACAAAGTAAAATAATCATTGGAAATAATGAGAACAAAAATTGTTAAACTTTCAATTATCTTCATCTAAACTCATGTCTCAAAAACAATTAATGCAGGTAAACTCGCGATCAGACGTGCGCACACATTTGTCATGAGCCATACGGCTGCATGACAAGCATTTGTTTGTTAATTTGAGCCGACGAAACGGCGTGATGTCGACTTTGTCCCGGACGTCGTTTTTCACTTTTGTCACTCCAAAAACAAAAAAACAAAACGTGAAAAAATAAATTAAAAAAACAAAAATAAAAAGTAAAAAAAAAAAAATAAACAAATAAAAAACAAAAAAGATGGGATTAGAAACTCGCTACGTCCTCGTCGTTAGTTCTGGGTAATGCTAAAAGCGAGATTTTACTTACAATTCTATTCAGAATATTCGGACCTGCCTATAGTACATTGAACATCACACTTTTTGTATTTTTTACTATGTTTGACTACAATTTTAAATTTTGTTGTTGTCAACATACTCGTAATCAGCTACCCAAAGAACCTTCTAACTAGTTTATTGAAAAATATGTAAAAATTGTAAAAAAAAACTAAGTAGAGAAAGGTGACATATGGGTATGTCACTATGCCGCAAAGGGATGAATATACACTATATGTACTGTTTAAAAGTTTGGAAGCACTACCTTTGTAAGAAAAACAACAGTAGTGCATATAAAATTCTTTACATAAAATTTTTCCTTGGAAAATGATTAGAAACTAATATTATGTTCAATAGTCACAACACACAGTAAAGTTTTTCATACATGACGTTTTTTCTTTAGAAGTATTGACACCACTATTGTTTTTCTTAAGAAAGTAATGCTTCCAAACTTTTGAACGATAGGTAGTGCATATATTTTTTTTCTTATGTAGGTAACATTTTTATTGCGAAATTCAAATAATATCTTGTACCTGATCGATGGGGAAATCATAGGAGTTCCTCGACTAACAGGAAATTCCACTGGCGGGTATAAATTAGCAATTTTCGGCTGTAAGCCACAGTTATAGAGCCTTCCAATTCCTTGCAAAATTACATTGATATTTTGTTCAATGCGTCGATTTAATACAACGTTCGTCACTTCTGGATGCAAAGATTCTTTTAGAACGTGCTGCAGAACGGCGTGTGGTGCGATTTCGATGGTAACTGCGTTACTTGGAATTAGATGCGTTGTTTGTTCAAATAAAACGGTACTTAATATACTATGTGTATGATAGTCCGCCGATGACAATTTTGACGCTGAGGTGAACCATTCGGTGCGAGGTATGGAAGTGCTGACCCACTTTGGACTCCGTTTCTTTGGCCGTGATATTACTTTGTTTAAATTAAGCAAAAGTTGAATTTCCACAGATTCGAGATGAGAACTGTGATACGGTACGTTGCAGTGTATCTCTTTTACGTGAATATTATTAATCTGACAATACAAAAGTGCAAAGAAGCATGTTAAAAAAGTGTCGATTTTGGTCCCCAAGCGTAAAGTAAATAGACCTTGAAAAATCATTGTTTGAGTCCTCAAATGACAGGAAATAATAATCGTTTGTCCGAGAAGACTGGGAATATTGCTAGAATGGCTTAAATACAGTAAAAAATGACATTATCCACACATGTAATAGTAATAATTAAAGCCATATGATTTTAATCAGAATTGTGAGTACATTCTGCATGTAAAAATCGCGAACTACTTTAGTACTAAAACCAGGATAGTTCCACTACATGGAAGTACAGTCTACTTAGCATCTCTTGACATAGATCAGGACTCCAACAGTTCGTCACTCCTATGGTATTTATAGTGACTCCAAACTCTTTCTGTCGTGTGTGCGTGTGCGTGTGCGTGTGCGTGTGCGTGTGCGTGCGTGCGTGCGTGTGTGTTGCACGCGCGCGCGCGCACGCGCGCGCACACACACACACACACACACACACACGACAGAGAGGGTTTGGAGTCACTATAAATACCATAGGAGCGAACTGTGGAGTCCTAATGTCTGTCAATTAAGAGATGCTAAGTAGACTGTACTTCCATGTAGTGGAACCATCCTGGTTAGTGCTAAAGTTGTTCGCGATCTTTACATGCAGAATATACTCACAATTCTAATTAGAATCATATGGTTTTAATTATTACGTGTGTGGATAATGGCATTTTTTACTGTATTTAAGCCATTCTAGCAATGTTTCCACTTCTCAGACAAACGATGATTATTTCCTGTTATTTAAGGATCCAAACAATGAATTTTCAAGGTCTATTCACTTTACGCTTGGGGGCCAAAATCGACACTTTTTTAACATGCTTCTTTAATATATGCAGGTATAGCAAATTATAGCTTAAATTTAAGAATTCGATATTTTGAAGATTAAAGCGAAGTTTTTTATCCACTTATGAGATACGAGAGCTATTCAATTCTACCTGTAATTTTTTCATAAATTCTTGCATGGATTCTGTGGGCCCACTCACAACGTTACAGTTCTCGCTGTTGCGGCATATTATTTCAATATCCACTGGACACATGTTTTTGAGGCACTTGTAATCAAGACTGACAATTGCCATAGAGCTACGAATTATTTTTCCTTCAGCACACGCCAAACCAATAAAATATGCTGATAAAATGGCTTGTTCAGTAGTGAGACATCCATCGGCATACGCGCAACCAAGTTCACTAGCAGAGTGACTAATCATATAATCCGGAATCATTCCTAATGATGTTAGAAGATCTACTAAGCCGATCTACAAATTTATATAAATAATTTTATAATTGAATCACTTTGAAGAATTTATTTCTAATAAACCAATAAAGTGCGATAAAATAAATATACTTATATAGGTAATATGTAACAAAAGGCTCATAAGATTATATAAAAATCAATCAAAGAAAAGCGAGCGTCGAGCCGTAACAAGGTGTTAGTGTTAAAAGTTCTGTATTAATTCAAATAATAATAACAAACGTTTCGGACCTTTATCGGACCATCTTCAGTGTCACAAAAACTTAAGTCAAAATCGGATACTTATATAAGATAATTCTAATACGATGAATCGACATAGAAAGAATTTAAATTAATTGCTTCATCAATAAACATAGTATATATGACACTATTTTATGACTTTGAAGTATAATATTTTACCTGAATAGCGACAATGCCAACAAACGCATGCAACGCGTCTTCGCACACTTTTTCGTCTGTTTTCGTCAAAATATCCGTGACACTTATATCATATGGTTTTAAAGTGACATCGCACATTCGTATAGCATTTGCAAAGACGCGAAATTTTAATAAATTTCGACCTGATTTTAATTAAAAATTTATATCATTGTTTAAATGCTACTGTAAATAAAGTATGGAATATTAAATACATACCCATTCCTGGCCATTGCGAGCCTAAAGCAGAAAATATAAACCAAACAGGTCTTTTCGCATTTTCACAATATTGAACTTCCTTCATTGAATCTTGTTGCAAGGTATTCAGTATAGTAAATCCTCTCCATCGATGACCGTCTATACTGTCCGCATGGACGTCGTGTAGTAAACGAATATATTCTATATTTATCGGACGATTAGCGACCTACGATCAAACATTTTTTAAGGTAAAACGTACAATAATGTTTAATTACTCAAATAAATGTTGAAATTGCTTTCGGAATATCTACTAACGTCATTTAAAAACAACTTCACTGATTCTTTAGTGCTCCCAGATAATATTACAAGTCTTGACAAGCCATCACTCGGTGTTCCATTGTTAACTTTTGGTTTAATGTTCCACTTTAATAACGTGTGTACATTAGATCCCCCGAAACCAAAAGAATTGATACCTATGTAACCGTTTTTAAGTGGTATTGATTCTTTGATGACACGAACAGTTCCATTTTTCAAGGCATCTATATCAGTTCGTGGTGATGTAAAATTAATATTTGGTGGAACAAAGCCAGTTTCGAATGCTATTATTACCTTTAAAAACCAATAACAATTTTAAAATATAAATACAAATTAATTTTTTAGATATTGACTCATATGGAGGAAGAGGGGGCAAGACGAGACCCTCTGTATCACGTGATTCAAATCACGTGAATGCACACCAGTTACAATCGAGCATACGCGTTAGATGTGTGTCACATTCGTCACCGACACTGCCGACAGTCAGTAGTCCAAGAGCTGGTGATCAAATTTACTAAGAGGTACCTATTTCGTTAAAGCTGAAAGGCTGTAAAACGACATTTCTTTCTTATCTGAAAAAATTGAGGATCTGGCTGGCCAACATCGGACAGGAGCGCACTCCTAAATTTTCGAAGTTGTAAAAAATTAAACTGGAAGAAATATGCAGCGTGAAGGTTCAAATTTTAACACATAAAATTTTATACCTTTTTAAGTAAATAAAAAATATTGCCAATAAAAAAATATTGCCGTTCTGGTCGGTCTTAACTTAAAGAAAGGCGATTGTAAAGTTGCACTATTAGGGGTGGTATTTAATGTGTTTCGTTAAGGCTGAAATTTTTACATATTGTTGCACTCCGGCGGCTTTCGCACGCTCTCTAGGCACTCCCGCACTCGGTCGCGCGTTTACTCGCGATCCGCGGAATAAGGGAACACAGGTTTAAGGAACGAAAGGATGGTTTATTGCGTATGTTACAATCACAGAACGAGAACCGAAACGTCCGCTCGAGTTTCAGTCCGAAGGAAATCTGACAGCCGGGCTGTATCAACAACGCATAGCAACGCCCGTTGCTAAAGACGCTCCGCGGCGGAAAATACCGGGCGAAGCTGCGAACTCAACGCGAATGCAACAATATTTTTGATACTATCAAAGTAATATATGTGGAAAGCCAGGCCGATCTAATGTTAATAAGAAGGTGGTAAGTGTGTTCTACGTGAGTGCGAAGGTTATGTAAACGCGTGCGTGGGAGAGAGAGAGCGTATATATATGATAAAAGACCTATCGACGCGTCATAAATATATCAATGCATTATAAGATATTTTAACAACTATCAATGCTTGTTTTTAATATTTTTATATATTTTATACTGTATACAGGGTTTCGATTTAATCTGTCCAGGCCGATATCTCCGAAACTATCAGGTGAAAAATTAAAAAAGGTTCCTCAATGGCTTTACTTCAAGATAATTTTCCGCACGATAGAACCCTTTCGTATTAGATTTCAAGGAGGGAAGGACTCATTTTTTAAAATAGAAACCCTCTACAAAAATAACACCAATTGATAGGGCTTGAAAAGACGAATCCAACGACTTATATTTTTATATGCTTATCATGAAAATTATGGCCGCTGTAAATTTTTGAAAATATAGCTTGCGAAGGATAGAGAACACCGGGGCTAGTTGGTACATAGGGCAAGTTGGTACACAGTAATTATTGTAAAAGTGACAAAAGATAATATTGCATAAAAAATATAATATTTCCGCAAAAACATTGCAATAATATTTCAATTAGTTATTTTAGGCTGAGTAGCGTATTTTCATAAATAGAAAATATTTTTAGTTTTGTATAGCCAAAAATAAAATAAATTAGTGATATATTAAATGCAGTTATATTATTTATAAATCTGGTCATTATATCATAATTCTAACTGCTTCTTTAAAATCTTTACTTTAAACGTAATAACTTTCAGTTATGTTAATGTTTTAAAACATTTTTTTGCTTAAGCTATAATCAAAATATCTAAATATGGCAGGTCGGTTCTAGTTTTAACAGGGTAGTCACATTGCTGGGGGATCGGAACCTCGGCGACTGGCGTACTCCCCCTACAGTCCCTGGGATGGATACGTCGTCATCATGCAAAGGGCTACCACCGGTGTTGACCTCAGGCACCGGTGGCGAATCTGCTACCGAGAAGACTTATTCGCATCAGTCTGCGGATGGCAGCCTTTCTGCTGCTATTGTTGATGGCAATCGTTCTTCTGGAGCTGCCGCGGAGGAAGAGCTGAATACTATAACTGAGGACGCCATTACGATTATGCGAGATATAATCGACGCTGATTGTTTGGAGCGTCCTGCCACTGTTTCTCCTAACACTGAGTGCCCTTCGTCGGTGTTGGAACAGCTCTGTGAGGTTGATTTCTTGAACATGGTTCAACGAGGGATGATAGCCGGGATATAATATGGATACTTCGGATAATATTCCGGATAACACAGTATTGGAGCACAGTCCAACTTACGTTCCGGACTCTGAGGAGGAACGAAGTAGATCTTCATATGTCCTCAGAAGTGACAAACCAAAAAGGAAGGCAGAGATTTCCCCGACAAATTTGGAGTTGTCACCTTGTAGGAAAACTCCCATGAAGAGGAAAAAACTTGTTTCTAAAAGGAACGTAAGAATAAACAAATCTAGTAGTACTCCCGTACCGGAGAAATATCTAGTGGCACAGACCCGTATGAGGGTCATGCCTGCGGATGAGATACGTGGACTCGAGACCGAAAGACCCTCTGAGATGGCTTCGGATTTCATCGAAAAGATCGACAAAATAAGAGTCAAAAGCCAAAGCTTACAAGAACCTCTCAGTAGATCGGTTAAAGAGTCTCGTCAATGTTATACTTGAAGTTATACTTTCAACTTTAACGGGAAGTCTGGAGGGTGCCGGAGATACCTCCTCATTGGAGACGCGGGTGAACAACCTTACTGCGCAATTAAATGCCTCCAAGAAAAAGGAAGACAAGATGAGGCACAATATGGACACATTAGAAAAGGAAAACCTCCAACTAAAGAAGGAGATCAAGAATCTTCATCAGAGACTTGCCGCGTTGGAGGAAAACACCGGCAGGACCAAACCTGCCTCTCCCGTTTTCATTTTTGGCGCAAATCCGGAATCTGACGGGATGACTGTGTCCCCGACTGCTGGGGTCTCGGACATGAGACCACCTACATTTACACGTTCGAGTTCTTATATTACTCTCCGGGAACGCCCTAAAGACGTTTCAGAACCGAAGACCACTCCGCTTCCTCAGAAAAGTCCGAGAAATAAGATTAAGCTGAAGCCGAGGATTACTAGTAAGGAAAGCATGTCCACCAAAAAATGGACATTAATTGAATCGGGTGTTGACTCCCGCTCCGAGAGCGAGGCGGGTGGTACTTCAACCGCTGACGATCGCAAACGACCCTCTTACAATGATGTAAATCCTGGCAGGGCCCACCGTATGTCATCCTCAGACTGGATAGAGGATTCGGAGGACGGCTCTACCATTAACAGAAAGAAAGAGCTATAAGAGCTGAATAGTGAGATTAATAGATTAATCGATCGTAGACGTCAGTTCAGTAAAGGGGTGATTATACACGCTAAACCTTTAAAGGAGACTTCGCAAAAGAAGACTCGAAGGACCTCTTTCAGAGACCCGGAGATGAGTGATCCTGATATTGGGAAGAGAAATAGACGCACACCTAAGGATACTAGTGCCCATGCAAATCGTAATGACAAGTCAACTGGTCCTGCGAGAAAAACCATGCGCAGCGGAACACAAAGGAGAGCTCCGAGAACCGCAGCGTTTTTAATTACGGGTACGAATCCCGAGACGTCCTACGCGGATATTTTGAAAAAAGCCCGGGAAAAAATATCATTGGACATATCGTTGGACAGTCTAGGGATTAAAAAATCCCGGATTAGGAAGGGACTAAACAGCGGAATCGTTATCGAGATTCCTGGAACGGACGGAGCATCGAAGGCAAACACACTTGCCAAGAAGTTGAGGGATGTTTTAATCTCTACTGCGGTATAACCAGGCCCACAAAAATGGGTGAAATCCGTCTCTGGAACCTGGATGATTCGACTACGCCCAGGGATGTCCTAAATACAATCTCTGGTACAGGAGATTGTAATGAAGAGGATATTAAAATAGAAAGTCTTCATCGCAAGAACAACGGGCTGTTCTCTGTTTGGGCCAAGTGCCCACTTGCCGCGGCTGTTAAGGTCGCCTCTTCTGGTAGAGTGAAAATCGATTGGACGGTTGCGCGAGTCGAACTATTAAAAGCTAGACCTGTACAATGTTACAAGTGTTGGCGGTTCGGCCACGTCCGCAACATTTGTACTTACCCGGAGAATCGCTCGAGATAGTGTTTCAGATGTGGAACCCAAGGACACCAGATCAGCGGTTGTAAGAAGGAGCTGCGCTGTATCATCTGTACGAGTGCTGGGAGACAAGGGAACCATCGCTTTGGTTCTCTGGACGTGTGTTTCGAGAAAGATACGAATATAGAGAAATCTAGGACTAGCGCTGGAAATTGCCGGTAATAAATGGCGACCATTATCCAGGCAAATTTGAACAGAAATAGGGAGACGCAGGACCTCCTTACTCGATCTCCACGCAAATGAGCTGGGTGCCGCGGTGTGCGTGGTATCAGAGCCTGCCCGCTTGCCCGACACCCAGCAATGGTATCGTTCTTGAGATGGCTTAGCCGCCATATATACATAAACACCCGTGTTGCGGATTACCCTGCGATGTTGGTGGCGCAGGGTGTACATTCGGTGGTTGTCAAGTATAATAACTTACACATATTTTCTTGTTATGTTTCACTCAACGTGGATATCCATGCGTACTCTGATTTTTTGGAAGAGCTCACTA
Source organism: Temnothorax curvispinosus (assembly GCF_003070985.1). Lineage (NCBI taxonomy): Eukaryota > Metazoa > Arthropoda > Insecta > Hymenoptera > Formicidae > Temnothorax > Temnothorax curvispinosus. The sequence goes on from NW_020221646.1 coordinate 8,886, forward strand.
CATACTCGAGCGTCCCCCGGAGGCGTTAACTCAATTGTGTGTGGTGATTTTAACGCCTACGCGCACTATTGGGGGGCCAACTTCACGAATTCCAGGGGTAATCTCCTCACCGAATGGGTGGCCCAATACGACTTGCGTCTCATAAACGTTGGGAGTGTCCCCATTTTTTAAAGCCACCAGGGGTCCTCCATCTTGGACTTAATGTGGGCCTCGTCTGATCTTCTAAATAGGATTACGGATTGGACCGTCCGCGAGGATCTGGAATCATTATTTGACCACTGATACGTAACCTTTCGCGTTTTTGACATCTCGCGTAACGTTCCAGTATACCAAAGACCATTGCGCTGGAACTTTAAAAAGATAGACTCTGACTTGTACAAAGCCGCAGAGGATTGGAGATGCGCCGTCACTCCACACAGTGAACAGTATATGATAGATGCAAAGCCTGATAAGTGGATATATAATTGCATTTCCGACGCCTGTCGGGGTGCTGTCCCAGGCGCTGGTGCCCGAAGATCTAACTCGGCCTATGGGTGGAGTGACACTATTTCACATCTAAAAGCTACGGCTATCGCGGTAAGAAGAAGATGGACGCGTGGTCATCGCGTAGACCCGTCTGAATTATCGGAACGGAAAAGGGTCGATTATGTTAAAGCCAATAGGAAACTTAGATTTGAGATTCGCCGCGCGAAATCAAAATCGTGGCAGGAATTAATTTCCAAACTTGACGACGACTCTTGGGGACTTTAATTCTTATAAAGTCGTCCTCAACAAGCTAAGAAAGTCCGCTCCGGGTTTAACATCCACCCTGGAATTTCCTATACTCAACCAACTATTGAATAATCTCTTCCCGCCTGGGAAAGAGCTAACTCCTGTGAATCTTGGCAGCTGCGAGGAGGATAGACCAGTCACTACGAACGAGGTCATTCAAAAGCGATCAAAAGCAAGAAGAACGCAAATACCGCTCCTGGCCCGGACGGGTTTAAGGCCACGGTCTTGAACAAACTTCCACCATCCATGATAACTCGTTTGGCGCAATGCTTCGACATATATTTGAAGTATGGAATATTCCCGCCAAGCTGGAAAACAGCAGATCTTGTTCTGATCCCTAAGGGAGAGGCTCTCCTTCCAGGCAACGTACCCAAGGCACGTCCAATCCGCCTCCTTAATGAGATAGGAAAATGTTTTGAGAGGATTATTTCCAGCCGAATTAATGCTTGGTTAGAGGAGAACCCTAGATACGACTTATCCGACAACCAATTCGGATTTAGGAAGGCACGTTCAACCATAGACGCCCTCTTCCATGTTAAAAACATCATTACTGAGGCTCGTGCGAGGGGAAAAGTCGTCCTTGCGCTCTCCCTTGACCTCCTCAACGCTTTTAACTTTATTAAGTTCTCGGGAATTAGAAGCGCTCTCAGAAATAAGCGTATACCTAAATATCTGCGTCGCATCATAGAAGCATATCTTGGTGGTAGGAAAATCAGATTTATGACGATGGATGGATTCCGACGTACGAGAAGGGTTCGCAGGGGGGTCCCACAGGGCTCTGTGTTGGGTCCCCTCCTGTGGGACCTTGGATTCGATTTGGTGTTAAGGACGCTCCTCCCTCGCAGATGCCACGTGGTGTGCTATGCAGACGACACACTTTTGTTGGTAGAAGAGGAAAACTTCAATGCCGCGTGTGCTTTGGCAACAGAGTGTTTAAACAGTATCATGAAGAACATCAAGATTCTTGGCCTTAAGGTTTCATGGCCCAAATCAGAAGCCATATTCTTCGGCCAATGTCCACGAGATGCTTCATTTGAGTATTAGGGCATCAAAATCGTAATCTTAAAAAATATGAAGTATCTTGGGATAATTATCGACTCTAGGTGGTCCTTCGCCAAACACATAAATTATATTGCGGATAAAGTGTCCAGAGTCAGCAGGGCCCTTTGCGGCATTCTACCGAATTTACGAGGACCAGTAGAAAATAAGTGCAGACTTTATTACACGGTTATTCTTTCCATTGCGCTATACGCGGCTCCAGTTTGGGGCCAGGCTCTGTTCTCTGAGAACAAGCAACGAATCATGCGGAGGGCGCTCCGCTTGGCGGCGCTACGGACGACTATGGCCTATCGTACCGTATCGTACGAGGCGGCCACATTGCTCGCGAGGATTCCCCCGCTTTATTTATACGCGCAATATCTTCAGCGGACATACTTACGTCTTCGGGAACTCAAGGCGTGCGGGGAATATACCGTTGACTCCCCTTCGGACGTGAGAGAGGCTGAGTGGGGCGTCTTGGAGGAGCAGTGGCTAGAGCGTATTCGAAATGACAATTTGCCTGTTAGGAGAACGCGAGAGGCAATCTCCCCACACTTCGACTTGTGGATCAACAGACGCTCTGGTTTTCTATCGTTCCGGATTACACAATTCCTTACCGGACACGGTTGTTTCGCAACTTTCTTACATAGGATTGGCAAGGAGGAATCACCCACGTGTAGATACTGTTCGTTAGCAGATGACTCTTCGGAGCACACGCTTGCGTCGTGTGCTTATTGGGGATTCGAGCGTGGCGAGTTAACCGCCGTTATTGGCCAAGATCTATCTCTAACAGCGGTTGTAGGTCAGATCTGCAGGTCTCATGAGGCGTGGCGTGCGTTTTCTCAATTTGCGGAACGGGTCCTCCGGCGTAAGGACAGCAGGGTATTGCGAAACCCCGACATTGTATACGACGGTGACGCGTGACCGTCTTTCTCTCTATTAAGATAACTATATATATAAGGCATTTTTTTCCTTGCGGCGTGCGCTGGTGGCGGGGTGATGGTGTTTTTCTGGGGGTGGTTGGGCGCCAGTCTTCCACGGGTCCCGTTCCTCTTGGGGTCCGGTGCGTCGTGAGAGCGATGTTCCCGGATCCCTAGGGGGTGCGGGGCGCAGGGGTGGCCGGCGCTCTGCTGCCTCCTGGGTCTCGTCGTCCCTCGTTGTTGGCGCTTTGCGTGTCATATGGAGGCACCGTCTCGGATCTCGCGGGGTCCTCCTGATGTCGGCCGGTCGGGGCTGACTGCTCGCCGCTGTTTGGGGCTCCGGAGCCATTGCTAGGCAATGACTACCTGAGACTCTTTGTGGCGGTTGGCTCCACTTGGTCGTCCCCTGTGGACGGATGCGGTTCCTGTTTCCAAATTTAGTTTTTCGTTACTCTCATCCTTTACCTTCCGGGGGAGGGGGCAGAGACATACTTCTTATACCGTCAATGCGGTTCGGGATGCGGGACCCGTGGATTCGGGTTTTCCTATTAACATGGTGGTGGGTAAGTATCCCTCTATGTTTGCGAACTCGTGGAGCCGAGTTCGCGGTTTTTGTCTATGTGGAACCCCTCTCCGGATAGAGAGGGTTCCTGTATATCTTGTTCGTACACGTCCTGTGGTTCGTGTACGACCTATTATGGGAGGGTATGGACTCTCTCGAACGAATGGTCTCGCAGCCGATGAAGGGAGCCCTCGATGATATAACTACCCGCGGTTATCATCACGAGGGCTCTCCGAGGCGGTCGGATGTCGGCGTGTCGACCCTAGATGTTTGCAGAGCATTGGTGTCGCGCGTCGACTATTCGACTAGGGGTCATTCTTTTGGGCGATGAAGTACCCTTCCTTTCTGTTGACCTCCGTGTGTCTTTTAAGTAGTGTTTACGTGTTTCCTAGCGCCTATGGCGTCAGGACTGTTGCGTTGTCACGAAGTAATACCCCA
>NW_020221646.1:15614-24644 GCF_003070985.1 Temnothorax curvispinosus
CTATTATAAATGCAAATAAATATCTATAACTTATACGTCATATAAATGCGTATAGTGAACTGTTGTAAGCATATATCCAGCACATCAAAAATGCTCACTGAGCGGCTACCTGTGAGCGCTCAATGAGCGCTCAATAAGCGATCGTGCTTCTGGATGCAGCCATTGATGGCATCATAACTGCAAAACATCCCACACCTTGATGGTGATTATGACTGTCATTTTGATGTCTGTTTGATGTCAAAGTAAATAATTCTCTCTATAGTAATAAATGCAAGACTAAAATCAAATTAAAACTAAATTATATTAAATAAGAAATAAAATAAAGACAAAAATGTATTACATAAGTAATATTTAAATGGCTTCGTGGATTAAAATTCAGTATGAAGAATAGGGCAAGGAAAACCGTAACATCTAAAAACTGTATATATAAATAAAGAAATTATTGCGAATAATATTACCTCAGTTAGGATTTGAACCTGGAACTTTCCTTATTTCGTGAAAGATGTCGTATCAATTCGACCACTGAGGCATGTGGTAATATTTATCGCAATTTACCATTATTATTACCACATGCCTCAGTGGTCTCGATTTAATTGGAGGGGGGGTGGGAGGAGATTTTACTACTTCAACCAGAATTGTGTTTCAAGTGTGACGATTTTGCAGTTTACCATGGTTGGAATAATACTTGTCTATTAAAAATAATAAAACACGAACATTCTGTTACGGCTTTCCTTGCCCAATTCTTCATACTGAGTATTACATAAAGGTTTTTTATTCAAATTTAAACTACAGGGGTATTCAAATAAGTTAGAGTTTAACGGTTTAACAGGTTATGTCGGGTTAAAGTCGAGTAAAAAGTTAATTTTTAAACTTTTAACCCAAAGATTAATATGTGATAGGTTAATGAGTCACTTATGTATTTTGCATAACCTTAAAGAGTATTGCGCCCAAAGTTAATTAATTAACTTTTTACTCGACTTTAACCCGACATAACCTGTCAAACCGTTAAACTTTAACTTATTTGAATACCCCTTATATGTTCTTAAAGTTGGCAGGTAACTTAAAATCACATGGCAGGTTAAATGATGTAAACCAACTTCGTTAACATAATAAACTAAAAATTTTTTATAAACATTTTTGTTATATATATATATATATATATATATGGGGCATTCTCCGTGAAATCAGACACCCCCCTGTCCAAAAATTGGGGTCACCTAAAAAATTCTTTTGGGGCTCATTTTATAGCTACACATATGTAGTTTTAGTTGAGCTGTGGTTTTTTGAAAAATCAACATGGCGGAACCCAATATGGTGGCCGAAGTCTGCGGGTAACGAGGTGCGACAGATGAAATCGTTACTTGGAAGTTATAGACTGTCATAGAAAAATGTGTTAATGTGTTTATTTAGTAGTTAGCATTGAATCCATGAAAAAAATAAATTTTTAGTTTGTCCAAAACCAATATGGCGGCCAAATTATCCGTGAAATGCTAAAAAATAACTATTTCGTTCTTTAAAACGTACAAACTGCGTTCAATTTTCATGAAAATTTATATCATGATACATTTTAAGATGTTGATCATAAATTAACAATTGGGACGTCGTATTTGAATATATAACGAAACCCAATATGGCGGTTGTATATTCGAAAAATGCTAAAAAATAATGACGTCGATATTCAAATCATACAGACTCGTTCTAATTATTATTAATTTGAGTATTACGGTATTTTTTAATTGCTTTTTTTTATTTACTTTTTCAAATTTTTATGAATTTTTATTATTTTTTTATCTTTGATTATGATTACGTTATTGCGGTGACAAAATTTGAACGTGGTTGATCAAATATGATTTTTCCAGTGAATACAGAATAATTTTTGAATAAGTAAGTGAAGGCAAGACAGGTAGTCTTTCGAGCCAGTGAAGGCAAGAGAGACAGACTGTCCGGCCAGTGAAGGCAAGAGACCACTATATATATATAAAATAATATATAATATTTATAATATAAAATAATATATTATATATATATATATATATATATATATATATGTATATATATATATATATATATATATATATATATATATATTTATATATATCCAGATAGCAAAGCGTGTCTGAGCAAAATCGCGCAAACCTGTGATTGCTTATGATGCTGGCAACTTGTACATTTAATTGCTTCTATTGATTTCGAGTAATTTAATATTTGAAGCAACACGCAGGCAACATATTGGATATATGTATTGCCAGCAATTTGTCGGCAAGAAACAGCATCAAATTTATTTCGCGTTGCTAGCAATATATGACAGCATTGTGTGATCCTATGAATTATTACAGCAACGTGACAGCAACAGCTCGAATTTTGAATCAGTTAAATGGGTGACGATTTTAGACCGCAGCATAATTTGCCAACAAGCTGCTGGCAAGTTGCTATACAAAATTGTTATATCGTCAAGGCATCAACTTGCCGACAAATGCGGACTCAGTGCCACAATTCTGATAGCAATATACATACTATGTATATGTTGTCGACAACATGCCAGCAACAATGCAGACACGTTGCTATCTGGGTATGTACCAACGATAAAATCGAATTTAATAAAAGGTTTTTGCGATATTTTAATAAATCTTTGAGTTCGAGTGCGATAGAGTGTCAAACAATTCTCACGTAAAATGATCTCTGTGTGTGTGTGTGTGGGTGTGTGTGTGTGTGCGTGTGCGCGATAAAAATAAAAATAAATTTAAAAATAAAAATATAAACGCAAAAATCATTTGTTTTACCTTGGCGATCTGAGAAAAACCACTTGCTGCTTCAGCATGACCAAGATTGGATTTTACAGAGCCGATCATTAATGGAGTTTTTCTATTCTTACACAAAACATTATGAATAGCATTGATTTCCTGAGGATCGCCGACTTTGGTGGCGGTACCATGTGTTTCAATGTAATCTATGCAAGATGTCGGTATTCCGCACTCATTGTAAAATTCCATTAGCAAAGTACTTTGCACAAGCATCGATGGATATGTTATTCCTTCTTCTTTGTAACCATCGCTGTTTGTCTTAATATGCGGACATATAGCATAAATTCTTTTCGCATTCTTTGCTTTTTGGAGGTATATCACTCCCATTGTTTCGCTACGTGAATAACCGTTTGCAGCGACATCGAAAGGTCTGCAGTAACCATTAGGTGACAAAACACCTAAAAGATAAAAAATATATATCCCGGGAAAAAGGAATTAGATCTGCCGAGATACATGATCATATTTAAATTATCAGATCTGACCAGATCTGCAAATTGTCTCTATCTGCAATGGCTAGATCTGAACAGATAACCAGATTTGACAAGATATAATTTGATTTGTCAAGATATAATTATTTACCAAATGTATCCAGATCAGATATAATTAAAAATCATAAAGGAGTGTAAAATTATATAAAACTATAAATATATTGATTCAATTCAAGTGTGTCACTTTATTTTATTACAAGCGTGGACTCCGATACATCTGATATAAATTGTACCGTACGCATGATTTATAGCCGTTTTTATACCACCGTTTGTCATATTTTAAATACGAGAAACAGATCTCATCGAATGTCATCTATCGGATGATCCGACATTTGAATATAATCAGTAAATAACAGCAATATAAGCAATAGGGTATTCTTAAAGTCCTAGAACGGTCAAATATCTCGAAAAATATTGAAGATACGTTTTAAACAAAAGTTGTAGGGTTTGAAAAGATCTATTGACATTATCACCATGTACCTAGCACCCCCACCACTAAAAAAAAAGTTCGGACCTATGGCATAATTAAGTGCTAATTATGTGCTAATTTATTGCTCTAATTGCGAATTTTGTGCTCCTACTAGTTTGCAGAAAATAAATAGCAAAAGTGGGGGTGCTGGTTTTACGTGAAGCTAGCACCCCCACTCCTGAAAAAAAGTATAAAATACCGTAAACAAAAAATCGATATACCAGAATTTTGTGCTTTCAAAATATCATAATCCGGAATTTAGTGTTTAACATAAGAAAATCCATAAAAAGTGTGGTCACGCTAAGAGTAAAGTATATTTTAAGGTAAACGTCCCAGTGACCGGACATGTCCCGTGTCCGACCACACTGGCAAAAAACACTTACTATTTATTTGAATAATTAAAAATAAAAATAATAATTATTGTAAAAAAAACTATAATATTTAACATTTAATTGGGGAAAAAGAAGTAAACCTAATTTAAAATTTTTGTATTTAAAAAACTTGATTAAATGAGCACGTGTCTGTTGTTTGTCAAAATGATGGCCAATCGTTAACAGATTCGTTAAGCGTAAGCATGTAGCTAATAGTATGAAAATTGAATATTTAATTATATATGTAAATAAATAATCAATTATCTAATTTTAAAAATTAGTTAGAAACTTGTTTTGACAAAATTTATCCTAAAAATAACAATTAAAACGATATTTTTAAGTGTCCGGATACTGGTGCATTAAAAGTATCAGTGGTCCCAATCGCCGGACGCATGTGCGAACACAACTTGTCAAAAAATGAGAGGTTAGTGTCATGCAGTGTCGCCTGTTGTAATCAATAAATTTGTGTGGTAAGTGTAATAATTACATGTTTTTAAAGGCATTTAATTGCATGTGAGACCTTTTAAAACTACTGTGTAAATCTGAATCAGTGAAAAGTCACTGAAATAACAAACTGATATCAGTGAATAGTCATTGAACGCATCAGTGACTATTTACTGATATCAGTCTATAAACTGTCTAAAATATGCCACTTCAGTTACTTTTTAGTGACTCAGATTTAGAGATTACTCATCGACAATTTATCTTCATTTACAAATGTAAAAATTTGAAATAAGTTAATTATTAATTCATAATAGCTATTGTTACCATAATCAAAATCAAAATTTATTTTTTATTATCTCATGATGAACTTAATTGGATTTTTTATGTCAGTGAAAAAGGCTTTCCGGTGATGAAGGAACAATTAAACTTTAACTAATTATATTATTTTGCTTAATTATTCGGTTTTATCTGCCTGTTCACTGTAGTTAAAAACTTTATTTAACTTGTAAGTTAAATGCCTTATATCATGCAATTGACAAGAATAAAATATTATTAAATATGTAAACATCAATTTAGAACTGTTTTTTTATCATTAAATATCTATTTAGAACAATATTTTTCATCAACATGCTAATTTTCTAATTGATCGGACACTGGGACAAGTTATGTCCGGATACTAGGCCATAACCTCTATTTCAGCTGTCCGGCCACTGATACATTGACATGCTCCATTATTTATGTAAATATTTAATTAATAATTGATATATGTGAGTTGAAATAATTTTTCTCTGTTTAAGAGAATCTTAAGTTTTTGAATGAATACAAATTATTTATATTAAAGATCTTTCTAATATTATAAATTTTATTATTTGTGACAAATTATGCTTAAACGTTCGGCCACTGGGACATTTACCTTAACGCAATTAGTTGCCGGGTCAAATTTGGTCTTAAAATAACACTAAAATTATGTGCTTCTAAAATATCTCAATCCGGAATTTGGTGCTCATTGTTTAACTTAATAAAGTGTGGTCACGACAATAGTAAAGTATATTAACGAAATTAGTTGCCAGATCGAATTTGGTCTTAAAATAATACTAAAATTATGTAAGATCACCCGGCAACTAATTTCGTTAATATACTTTACTCTTGTCGTGACCACACTTTATTTTATTAAGTTAAACAATGAACACCAAATTCCGGATTTGCATATTTTAAAAGCACATAATTTTAGCATTATTTTAGTATCAAAGTCGACCTGATAACTTATTGCTTTAATGTATTTTACTCTTGGCGTGACCACGCACTCTTCAAGGATTTTCTTAAGTTAAACAACGAGCACCAAATTTCGGATTTGCATATTTTAAAAGCACATAATTTTAGTGTTATTTTAAGACCAAATTCGACCCGGCAACTATATAAATGCGTTAATGTACTTCACTCTTGGCGTAACCACATTCTTTATGGATTTTCTTAAGTTAAACAAGGAACACCAAATTTCGGATTTACATATTTTAAAAGCACATAATTTTAGCATTATTTTAGTATCAAAGTTGACCTGGTAACTAATTTGTTTAATACACTTCACTCTTGTCGTAAAGCTAGCACTCCCACTATTTTCATGGATTTTATTAAGTTAAATAACAAACACCAAATTTCGGATTTACGTACTTTACAAGCACATAATTTTAGTGTTATTTTAAGACCTAATTTGACCCGGCAACTAATTGCGTTAATGTATTTTACTCTTGTCATGGCCACACTCTTTATGAATTTTCTTATGTTAAATAACAAGCACCAAATTCCGGATTGGGATATTTTGAAAGCACAAAATTAGCACAAAATTCTGGTGTATTGATTTTTTTTGTTTATGGTACTCTATACTTGTTTTTCAGGAGTGGGGGTGCTAGCTTCACGTGAATAAGCCAGCACCTCTACTTTTGCTATTTATTTCCTACGAACTGGTAGGAGCACAAAATTCGTGATTAGAGCAATAAATTAGCACATAATTAGCACTTAATTATGCCATAAGTCCAAACTTTTTTTTTAGTGGTGGGGGTGCTAGCTTTACACATAGGTCATTTTTAATCTAAAATATGAAAAATCTTGTAAAGTATTCACTTTTTGATAACTTTAGTTTTTTACTTTTGTATGTAGAATAATGAAAGAAATCGATTGTTATAAAAAAACAGAAAAAAATTATTTTAAACATTTAATTGCCTTTTGTAAACGCATTTAATTTTACAAAATTGCAAATGTAAAAATTAATATTATTATTCCTTCATTCTTCGTATAAAGATATCAAGGTAAACTCATCGAAAAGTGAATACTTTACGAGATATTTTATATTTTATAAACAATTTTATAAAAGGCTAGCAAACAAAGCTCGTTTTTAGTGCTTATAATTATACAAGCGATTATACATAGGGTAGACCAGGGCGAATTGGATCAATTTTTCTTTCTCGGTAAAAAAGTAGTCAAAAACAAATTTTGTTATTTAATTTTATTATAGAATCTTAATCTTTATCTTTGGAACTTTGGCTTGAATTTCATATAATAAAATAATACATAAACATAGTATTTTTTATTGCACAATAAAAAATAGAAAGAAAAGAATTATCCGATTCGCCCCGAAATTAGGGGCGAATCGGATCACTAGTTTAGGTCTTAAAAAAATAAAAATAAATCAATAAATTCTTTTAAATATATTTTTTGCAAGAAATAAATTACTTTGAAATAAATTAATACTTAAAAATAAAAAAAACTAACTCTTTGAAATAAATAACTTAGAATAGAAAAGAATAATTTATTTAACGCAGAATTCGCAAATAAATGTTCTTTTTTTACTTTTTCTATTTGCACAGTGCTCGTGGTACCACTCTTCACATTTGTTGCACTGAATCCAATCTTCGACAGGTGGATGAACGAATTTTTCATTGCAATAGATGCAATACCAGTCCGTTATATATAAATTTTTATTCTTAATTTTGATTCCTGGTATTGCCTTATTTTGCTTCCTCATAGAGGAAGCTTTGTTTTCGTAAATTCGTATATGAACCTTTGATTGCGTATAAAATTGGCTCTAATCAACCAAATTTAGAAGAATTATATATGAAATAGGGGTAGAAGAGAAACCAAAGATGTTCGGGCGTCGTTTTACGACGGTCGCCCTGAATCTGGATTCCGCTCAGAGTTGAGCGAGAAGCGTGGATACCGCGAGTCGTAAATTCGCGGGAGGAAGGAGGATGAAAGCACTCGGAACACAGATTGCACAAAGAAATATATAGTCTTTATTTCAAGAACGAAAAAGACGCGAGGGGGAACAACGGATCGTGCGCCGCGGATTCGGAAATCTTCTGAGTCGTTCGTACTTTTCTGCCAGATATCGCGAACGGAAATCTTGTCTCAGCTTCCTGCATCGAAGCCTCTCGCGTAGCGGAGATCTTGTACGCGTCGAACGGAAATCTTGAACGCGCGGCAGAAGAACGATCGCGAGCGGAGCACGACCGGAAGTTTTCGGACCCCTCGCTAAGTAGCACACTTAATTATAAATAACTTTGATCCGCACGTTAAGACGAAACGAACGAGTAGCGATTCACGTAGCGATTTGAGAGGGAGAGAGCCGTGCTGTCTTTAGACGAGGATTGATACGCTACGATTTTTGGTTATGAGTTCTAGCTCACGACTTGAGGCTAGGAATCCTCAGCAACGACTGACTGTCCGGCGAGCGAATTCGTCGTTTACTCACGAGGGTTGTTTTTCAGGAACGAACGCGCGATGAGAGCTGAATCGCTATTCGTCCGTATGGTCACATCACGCGTCAAAACAGCCGTTTCCGTGCTCCGACAAATAAGGGAGCACTCTCGTAACGCGTGATCGCGATCGATGGGCTTCGAGGGCGCGGGGATCGCGGGGAACGTATATTTCGCACAAGTTCGACAGAGCTTGAACAACATAAACATCGGTATTTCTCGATGTTAAATATAATAATGTTTTCGAGCCGATGTTTCGTGTAGGAAAGTTCGACGGATCTTGAACAAAAGAAAAGATTGTTTTTTGAGTTTTTAATGTCAATATGTTCAGAGTGTTTTAAAACGTCGAAATATTGCATTAAAAAAATGTCGGTATGTGTGTATGTATGTATGTGTTATAGTCAAAGCCCGAAACGCAGGCATTCCTAGGATTGATTAGTCAATCCTGGGGAACGACCAAGCGTCTTGGTCAAAGCCCGAAATAAGTTTTGCGTTTCGGCTTTTGACTAGTCAATCCTAGAAATAACTAATACGGCTAGTCAAAGTTAGAAACTAAAGAAAAATCACTTCGGACTTTGACTAGTCAATCCTAGGTGTGGCTTAATTCGGACTGTGTGACTGTTAACAAATAAAATCAAGATTTTTTTTACTAAATTAAGTTCTTATTGTTATTAATGCCCCGCGACGCGAGATATTAAACGTTAAAGT
>NW_020221647.1:0-8564 GCF_003070985.1 Temnothorax curvispinosus
AATTTAGGCCGGAATACGGTTAGTAGGGACTGTGAAAACATGCACCAGGGTCGCCGCCATCGGCGGACATCTCGAAAGCGACCTGGACGTCGTCTCTAGGAAGTCGACCCGGAATCGGCATTAGGGACGTAGGAGAGGCCGTGCGCACGGGTCGGCGCCCTCAAAAGTCAAATTTTCGAAGTGGTGGAAAACCACTACCCGGGAGCCGATTAAGCGCATCGCAAATAGTGTACTGGCGGCGGAAATTTCCATCGAGAACATTTGGCGCACACCTGGCAATCTCAAACTCGTAAACAGCTATTGTATCGGCGTAGAATGGAAAGTTATCGCGAGGAGAAAGCGGCCGAGACCCCATGGTGGGGGTAAAACTTCGGAGGTAAGGAGCCCAAGAGAAAAATATTTCTCGAGGCAGTCTCTCGTGGGCGCTCGTAGAGTAGCAACCTTCTCGCGCGTATATCTCGGCGTGTCGCAATAACCCGTGGCGGGAATAAAAATTAAAATTGTTTAAACAAATTGTTCAACTTTTGTGTCGTTTGCATTACGAATACCTACCTTCTCAGTAGTTTAAGGTTAAACCGAGTGGCGACCGATGACTCAGAGGAAAAAATCGCGTACCCCGTAGCCCGATTACGTATCGTTCGGTTACAACCTTTCTCCTCCAACCTGGTCTGTAATTCAGTCATCCTTCGACGCTGATCCTCTAGCTCTTTCTTCATCTCCTCGTGCTGTGCTTGTAGCCCGCGGAGAGTCTCTATCTCCCTCTCTTGGGAGGCTACCTTGTCTCGCAGCCTCTCCATTTCAGAGTCCCGGACGTATCCCTCTTCCGAGTTGTCAATCCTTTTGGCAAGCTGTGTGGTCGCTACCTTTATTACCGCAGCAACCTGATTCAGCTTGCCCCTCATCGGGCCCTGGAGATTTGCTGACTTCTCCAGAACCAGGTCAATTCCATTGACCGCCTCCAGGATACGACCGGAAATCGACACCGTAGGGGCATTCTCCAATTCCTCTTTGACTGATGCCTTAGCCCGTTTTTTTCTACCGACGGAGAGGTTGGCTGGTACCACCGCATCCCGTATTAATTTAAACTCCTAAGCAGCCTCTACCAGCTTTTTCTTAGCCTGCCGGAACTGCTTAATATAGTTATCCCCCTTCGTCGGTTTCCTTCCTTGCCCGTTTTTTCTCCATTGTACTCCGAAAGCCGGGCACAGCTCCTCACCCACATGGTCAATGACCCCCTGTCTCGCTTCCTTCATGATGGTTCTGGCTGTCTCAACCACTTCTGGGGGAAGGTTGTCCTCCTCGTCTGCCTTGTTCGCTGGAGGTGTGGGAGGTACCTCTTCGTCAAGGCTATCGTCAGTGATTATATTCTCCTCGTCCAGCGGATCGTTGCTGTTCACCTCTATTTGGACACATTCCGACGCTGTTTGCGTATCCAGGGGAGAAGAATCTTGTTGTCTCCTGTTCCTGGCGGAGCGCTGTTTGCTCTTTGATCGCCTTTTGTCCACGTCAGACGTGTCCAAAGTCACCGTCGTTGAAGTCGAGGTCGAATCCCGTGTCCCACTTTTCTTGCTCTTAGAGCATTTTGGGCCGGCCCCATTCCGTGCGATGTTCCTCCTCACTTGGTCTCTTCTGCTCTGGTGACCTTCTCCTTGACCACCGGTCTTCGTGGTCGTATCTCAGTCCTTTGACTGTACGATAATTATCGTACTCGTACTATAATTTGTACTAAAATGCAATAATTTAGGGTATATTTGTACTTATTATAATTTCTTGAGTTAATATCGGTGGCAATGGCCGCGTTCAGCAGACACAACTGTTGAGTCTCGTCTTATCAACACTGCGTTGATTAGTTGGTTCTAAAAGTAAGAACCAATCACGTATTCACGTATTTGGTCTGCACTCTGCAGTCAGTTCAGGTGTAGAGAATGGTTGCTACGTCGCTACGTGTGGCTAGTGCAGAGTGCAGGCTACTCGTCACTCGCTACGGATACGTGTGTGGATACGTGAGACTTGAGAGGGAGAACACTGCTTGCCGATTGGCCATTTCAAATTGCATTTATTGTGCAATTTCATCGTGGATGCAATCTCGTCGCATGTGATAATCTTCTCCTTACATTTCGCCGTTTTTCGCGACACGTTGAACCTGAAACGGACATCGAGTGCGACGTCGAATCGAAATTCGAAATCATCGAATTGCGTCCATCGATTTGCGTGGCACGGCCCGAGCTCATGTGGAGAAAAAAAGGTAAATATTTCAGTGCGGTGGAATTTCTGGGATCAGAATGGGTGCGTTCAGCCGATACTCCGCTAGCCTAGCAATCGTGAGCAGTCGCTCGTTTTCGCTCGTTTCCTCTCCTTTGACCCAATGGATTAAAAAGAGAGGAAACGAGCGAAAACGAGCGACTGGTCACAATTGCTAGGCTAGCGGAGTATCGGCTGAACAGACCTATTATCAGTCGTACGCTCGTTTCTCTAAACGCGATAAAACTATCTGTAAGCTGGTTGTATACGTACACAAGCCATCGATTCACCGTTTCTTGATTTCGAACGCTTATATGTCTCGAGCTAACTCAGTTAATTAAACATTTTTTCAGCCGTATTGTCCTGTGTAAAGAAAGAGGTAGGACAGACAAAGCAGGAGCCAGTAACCAAAAAGAAAGGCGAAGGAACTAGTGAGCTAGAAATTTTAGATCGCGTAGATCGTGAAAATAGACGGCCCGAGCTCATGCGGAGAATTAAAAAAGGTAAATATTGCAGTGTTCGTCACACGTGAAAAGGAGTCTGTTTTCAATTGTTGAACTGGCTGCACTACTTTCCTCTGAGTTTATCTTTTTTACTGCACATTAGAAAGAAAAAGATAAGCTTTGCATAACTAAGTGCAGCCAGTTCAGCAATAGAAAACAGACGCAAATAAAGGAGAAAATTCTTCGTGATTTACGCTGGCGTAAACGTAGTAACAGTACAAGATGGATGCCAAAATAATGCACAACTAACTCGTTTCGTTCTTATGTTAAAAGGAGAAAGGAGATTTATTTGATGCGGTCAGCAGAAGAACATTGTGCGCATAAAGATGGCTAAAGCAACTGAAGAGTTTGATGATAATTCCGAATATTCCGATTCTGAAAATACTCCTTCAAAGAAAGGGGTTAAAATTAAGAAATCAAACAAAAAGAAACACCGATCACAAAAATTTCGGGAAAAATGGTTGCGTAAAGATGAATTTAAATTTTGGTTACGTCCCATCAAGAACAATTTATATAAATGTTGTTGCATATTGTGCAACGTGAAATTTACTGCAGAGTTAACTGTGATAAAGAACCACAAGGAAAGTGTAAAACACAGAAAAAGAATAAAAACCAAAGATAGTGTAAAAAAGAGTGTCGTGGAGAAATTCTTTAACACAGACATTTTACAATTGCAAACGAAAGAAGCGGAAGTTTTAATTTGTGCCTATTTTGCAGCTTATAATCATTCTTTTCTATCAATATACATTTGGGAGAAATATTCAAAAGGGCTTTCAAGGACTCGAAAATTGCTAAAAATATGCAATTAAAAAAAACAAAAGCTACTTCAATAGTTACAAATGTTATTGGAGAATATGAAAAAGACAGAGTTGAATATTTAAAATCAGTTAAGTTTAGCATATTAGTCGATGAAACAACTGATATTTCTACTAATAAAACAATGTGCATAGTAGTAAGATATTATAATAGCAATACAAAACGAATTGTAAGTTCTTTTTTTAAGCTATTAGAAGTTCATAAGTTTTCATCCGAATCTACAGCAAAAAATTTATTTAAAATGATTATTTTGGCATTTGAGAATCGAAATATCCCGTTAGATAATATAATAGGTTTTGGAGCTGATGGTTGTAACACAATGATGGGTGAACACAACTCAGTTGCTAGTCGATTTAAAGAACAATGTCCTGGAATAATAGTAATGCCATGTATATGCCATTCGTTTGCATTATGTGCCATTGAAGCATGCAAAAAACTTCCTCGTACTTGTGAAGATTTAGCCAGAAATACATATAATTTTTTTAAAGTAAGCATTTTTTATTTTTTACATTTTTTATTCTTACATTTAATTATTCAACTAATTGCTAATAATTTTATTTTCCAGAATAGTTCAAAAAAAATGAGCGAATATCAACAGTTTCAGAAATTTTGCGATGTAGAAGTACACAAACTACTTCATCCATCTCAGACACGATGGTTGTCCTTAACGGCAGTGGTAAGAAGAATAATCAAACAATGGCCTGCATTAATTTTATTTTTTAATGAGAAATGGTTTCAAGAAAGATTAATTGCAGCAGAACAAATATTTAGAGCGTTAAACGATCCCTTTATAAAATTGTATTATTTTTTTTGGAATGGATATTGCCCAAAATAACATCTATGAATGAACTTTTTCAAAGTGAGAAAGTTTTAGTAGCAGATATGGATAAAAAAATAGTCGACAGTTATACTGATCTTTTATTATGTTTTATGAAACAAAATTATGTTTTGTCTAAACCAATTTTGGAAATAGATCCTACGGATTCTTCAAAATTTCTCGAAAAGTATAATTTTTATTTGGGAATTAAAGTAATGAATGGAATTTCTAACAACGAAATTCAAGGTAGAAAAGATTTATTAGATCTTTTTTATGAAAAAATTTTGGATTTTATGGTAACTCTTTGTATGGGAATTAAAAAAAGGTATAAATTTGACGATGAATATACGTCTATGTTAAAAATATTTACTCCAAAACTAGCAATTTCAAATAACACAAGAGATCAGTATCCTACTCTGTTACCTATTTTAAATCACTTTTCTAGATTTACTGAAAAAGACAAGTTCCAAGAAATTGATAACGAATGGAGAAATTTACCTTTATTACAGTTTTCAGATGATGTCTTAAATACTGAAATAGATGTATTTTGGGCTTATATCTTGAAATTAAATGTAGCTAATTCATTGTCAAAATTTGTGTTAAGTATTTTGAGTTTTCCGCATTCCAATGCTCAATGTGAGCGAATATTCAGTAAAGTTAATTTAATTAAAACAAAAACTAGAAATAAATTAAGTGTTTCTACAATAAATGGAACTTTACTGGCAAGTCAGAATGTGAAAGGCAACACAATAGGTTCTTGCTCATGTAAAAATTTTACACCGTTAAAAGATATGTTAAACAATAAATTTTCAAGACAAATGTATGATTTTTATCGTAACAGTGCAGATACTGCAGATACTGCAGATGCAGATGCAGATGCAGATGAAGTAATTTTTGAAGACTGTTCTTAAAGTTTTTCATCCGCTAGGAATTTTCTTTAAGTAGATAGATATATTTATTGACTCCCCTCAGGATTGCAAGGCGTTTTGAAGGGACGTTCCCAACCCTTTACAACTATATACATTCTCTTAACCTACCTTAGCCTATCTTACATTTAACCTTACATACTAATTGCCCTGCCTATCTTTACACACACACACGCTCGCAAGTTCCCTATCTCTGTGGATTTCCGTTTCCGTTTACAAACTCTTTACTCATTCTCTCCCTCTCATTCACTTCTCCCCTTCCCTACCTTCCACTCCTCTCCGTCATCACCTCCCTCCCTTACTCTCTCTAATTTCTTCAGCTATCTCTCCCCCTCCTTCTCCTCCCCCAACACCTCCTCCACCGCTTCCTGCCATGATCTCCCTCCCCCCAATCTGCACACTCTTCCCACACATGTTCCCACGTCTCCTCCCCCCCTCCACACACCCTGCATATTCTTCTCTCCTCCGCCATCCAGTGTTTCACCCCCCTTATACCACCTCCCAGCCTGAATCTAGCCACCCTCTGCCACCTGCTTTCTCCCCAGTTCTTTTTTAAGTACTCCGGTATCCCCTCCCCTTTTATCATGCCATACCACTTGTTAAATTTTGCCTCTCCTATCTCCTTCCACCTTTCCTCTCTTTGCTTTCTTTCTTTCTCAAGCACGTCTTCCCCTCTCTACATCCCCTCCTCCCTCAGCTCCTCCACCTCCTCTATTCTCCAGCCCCTGCTCTCCGCCGCTTTTTTTCTCTCCTCCTTCCATCCCCCCCTGCTCACCCCTCTTTTCGCCCTCCTTTTTACCTCCTCCCAGCACTCCCTTGCCAGCTCCCCTCCTTTTCCCTCCTCCAATTTTTTCTCCCCCCATGCTCTCCATTTTTTACCCCCATGCTCTCATAACCGCCCTTCTTTTTAGTTTCTCCCTTTGTAACTCCTCCCTAATCATATATCCCGGTATACATCTTTCCACTCCCAACACCCACCTTAAATATCTTTCCTGCAATCTCTCTATTTTTCCTCTTTCCCTCCACCCCCATATTTCCACTCCATAACTTATCACCGTCCATATCAACTTATCGAACAACCATATTCTCCTACCCTAATCCCCCCCAAACCTCCTTTTTCCGATCCCCCATACTTGTCCCAGCAACGCCGCCCCTCTCCTCGTCCTCTCTCTTACATGTTCGTCCTGCCTCCCATTACATTTTACTACATATCCCAAGTAGCAGAATTTTCTCACCTCCTCAATTATCCTACTTTTCCACCTCCAACTCACCTTTTTCCATCTTCCTCCCCCTTTTCTACATCTCATTACCTTCGTTTTTTCACTGTTCAATACCAATCCCTTTCTGTCCAAATACCCCTCCAGTTTTCCCATCATTCCTTTCATATCTTCCTCATTCTCCGCCAACATCGCTATATCATCCGCATAAGCCAGTGTATATATCTTTCTCCCTCCCAGCTTTATTCCACCCCAGCCCCCTTTTTTCAGTTCATCGTCAATGTCCGCCAGCAGCAAGGTGAACAGAATTGGACTTAACGGACACCCTTGTCTGACTCCCCTTCCTGTCCAAAATCTTTCTCCCATCTCCTCTCCCACCCTTACTCTGCATATCGTCTCCCCCAACAGTTCTTTACACTTCTCCACCAAGCCCTCCCTTACTTCCTTTTTCTTCATGGCTTCCACCAGAATCCTCCTGTCCACCGAGTCAAAAGCTGCTTTTAAGTCCACGAACATTGCAACCGTATGCGTCACTGGGACGGCCAAGGGACCCGAAGGAGACAACGGTGAACGAAAACCAAACTAGATTTAAGATTTCGACACAGCGTTCCGAGGAGGGGGAACTCAACTGGTCTAGGATTCAAGCGTTATTAAAATTATGGCTAGGGGAACGCGAACTCAGGCGCGAAAATTACCTACATAATCCAATCCGACGCGATCATAGATTTAAGTATAGCGAACCAGAGGCCCGTACGGTGTGGAAGCCGTCCCTGACGACAAACCAGACCACCAAGAACAGCCAGAACGCAGCAGCGACGAGGGCCGACCAAGGGGGGCCAAGATGGCGGACCGTCCGCAATTTCGTTTAATTAAAGATTCTCGCGTTAATAAACGGTCCCTGATCGAATCGGGGAGCCCGGGAAGCAACCGTAGCTAGAAAAAATCGCATTTTGACCGCGAGAATAAAAAATGGCGGACCGTCCGTAATCCACGAGGAAACGATCGGGGCGTGATATCGCGCGATGCCTGACGAAACTACGAGGCACGAGAAAGTCACATAGTCAAAAATCGTGGCGATCCGATAACGGATATGCGAGTTAGGGAACCGTCCGCGAGGTTCCACTGGGTGCGTCATCTGCAAGGACAAACCGCCCCTGACGAAAGGGGATGTTCCAAGGACGAGGCAGGGCCGATCGCCGTCAAGATCCGACAACCGGGTCACGAGTTAGGGTACCGTCCGGAAATTTGCACCAGGTGCGTCATCTCCGGGAACTGAGTAGCCCTGACGAGAGGGGAGGGTCAGATTAGGCTCCGTACTGCGCGCCGTCGAACTCCGACGACCGGGAGACAAGTTAGCGTACCGTCCGCAAACTCGCACTAGGTGCGTCATCTCCGGGAACTGAGTTGCTCTGACGAACGGAGAGCCTAGATAAGCGCCGCGGGATACCAGGTCCCAAAAACACGTCAGGATGGGTCGGCGACGTCGGCAGACGTGGTGCTCGTCACCCGGACGTCTTCCCCGGGGAAGTCGCCCGGAATCATAAAAGGCGTGCGAATTAAGCATAGGCGCACAGGTCGGCGTCTACGGCGGACGCATATTCGAGACAGTGGAATACCACTACCCTGGCGTCAGGACGGCAGGGCATCGCGAGCGCAACGCCCATGGAAATTTCCATGTAGACCCGCGTAAACACCGGAGTGGAAAATTACCGAGACAAATATGCGCAGTTAGGAAGCTTCTCGAAGGAGAAAGTTGTAGGAAGCACCGGAGTGGGGGCTAAAGAGCCGATGGTAGGGAGGCCCAGCGAGACGGAGCACTCGAGGCAGTCTCTCGGGGGTAGTTCACGGAGCAACACGTAATTTCGCATACACTCTCGTTGTCGCGCTAAGTCCCGCGATCGTAATCCGAGTGCGCAAATCGTAATCTCGTAACTTCCATAACAACCGGGAACGCCCGCGAAACGCGTTAATTATCGCTTTTACATAAGCGAACGGCAAATTAGTGCCGAAAAATCTTGTGCGTCGTAACGAAAAGGGGCGTGTC
>NW_020221648.1:0-4547 GCF_003070985.1 Temnothorax curvispinosus
GCTACCCAGAACTCGACTCACTCTATTCGAGAAGAAAAGGGGTTGAGCGAGAAAGAGAATTGCGGCCAGCCGTCTTTTTTTGTTGGGCTGTGATCAGTAATTCAACCTATAGCATTAGGGGCTGCACACAATGAAAGGAATAGAGAACAGGGAACGGGAAATAGGGAACAGGAAACAGGGAACAGGGAATAGGGAATAAAAGAACAGTTTAATATTAACATATGCATTATTCACATATCGGGTATGCAAAATATAAAATAAAATTTTATTAGTTTTTTAACAGTTATTGAACTGTTCTCTACTATTCCTTTTATTGTGCGCAGCCCCTTAGAGTTGCAGTATAAGTATACACAGTAGAGAGACTGAACTTTTTTGGTGCAGGTAATAAATTCTATCCTACCAGGAATATGGAGGCCTGTATGTATGACAAAGAGAAAGATACTTCTCTCTCTTTCTCTCTTAAGCGCTCGTACAGCTCAGAAAATGGCGACGAGTCCGTGACCTGGTACCCATTACATCAAAGGTGCCGACGCTCAGTGTCACTACTATATGTACTTATACTAGGGTGCGTTCAGGAATTACGTTTAGGCGCACATAGGTAACTCTAATGCTATAGTGTACGTAACTATAGCTTAGAATTACCCAGGTTAAATTTTTGAATGCAGCTCTGTGTTAGAGTTACCTAGGTGTACCTAGGCGTAATTTGAATGCACCCCTGCTGTACTTTACGACAACAATTGAATACCATTGACCAATCAAAAGTCTGCTAAATAAAGGGAGGACGGTCGCAAAGCAACCCGTCTTTATCTTCTCGTGACCCAGGCGCTAAGCTAGGATGGGAATTCACATTCCAGTGTTGTATATAGTTCTATGGCTTAATTTACACCGTAGAAACTCTTGATACCAAGGGTATCAAGCTAATGCGGACTAAGCGTTAGATACATTTCTGTTTACATCGACCGTGTTAAATCATATTAGTGATTTTTTCAAGACGTTTTTCAATTTCGATTACGCATACAATGGGTATGTATCAAGCCAATCAGACAACACATTAAGAATGCATTTGATACGCGTATCAACTTAGTCTGATACAGGCTGTTCTCGAGTATCGTACCATTCTGATACTCCGTTGTTTACATCGATCGTACCAATGGATTTAGTCCTAATATAATACTTGGTATGCGTATCAAATGCTTGGTGTAAACAAGATTTACACGCTTAAACTTAAGACGCCCTGGTAAAAATTACCGTTAGAAACGAAAAGAAACGTATAGTAAAACAGTCAGAAACGGATAGAATGCATGTTCTATTACTATGACGTTTTACTATGCGTTTCTTTCCGTTTCTAACGGTAATTTTTACCAGGGCGGTATATAATCATATGTGTATGCTGGATATTCACTTGTCGCTGCCTATGCATATTGAGTTTTTATTTGTATATTCGATTTCATGTACAATTAAAATTTTAAAGCAAAAAAATCATTAACAAGAATTCATAGCAAAATCAAAAGGCTGATAATTGCGATCATATCCAAAATTAAACTATATACGGGTCCAGAAGTTAATTTTAACACACATCTAGTGCGACACTTTATTTCAAAGTATTTAACCTTTTTGCTATGGTGGCGTTGGCCGAATAGCGATTATGAGGTACGGCAGCATAAGCCGCCAGCACTGTTTTAACTTGTTGCATTAAAGATATATAATTTTTCAAGCACAAAAGTAAAACGGGATTTACATAAGTACAAAATTATATTTTAAAATTATATTTCATTATTATTTTAAACTTCGTATTTAATATACGCTACAAGCAAAGTTAGTACCAATACGGCTATGCCGGCTATAGAGCCGGCGCTAGTATCTACGAATGTCACATGGATGCCGGCTACAGACAACATTATAGGAGCAAAAAGGTTAATGCTTATGGGAAATAAGGATGACATTTAGTAAAAAATGCCGAGTAGGTTGGTTGTGCTAAGAACAATATTTATACAAAATGCAAATACGTATTGTAAAGTACTCAATGTACGTTGTTCCATAGAATAGATTTTTAAATTAAAGTGATAAATAAATACGACTTGGAGATTCTTCACGAATTTACAATTTAGATGAAACGAAAACCATGACAGTTCAAAATAGTGGAAAGATAATTGCTGAAAAAAGTTTCAAAGCTGTGTGTAAAATCAAAAGTGTGGAAAAGGGAGTTCTTGTTACAACATGTTGCATTGCCCGTGCTGATGGAAACTATATATTTACCACCTGTTTTGATATTTCCTCGGATGAATTACCGCGATCACATGCTGACTGGTGCTCCGCCTAACTCGATGGGTCTGGCCAATCCATCAGGCTGGATGACCAATAAACTTTTTGTTAAAACAATACAGCATTTTATACAATTTTTATACAGCACGAAGGATAACTTATCACTTTTGATCTATGACAACCATAAGAGTCAAATAAGTTTAGAAGTCCTTGAGTTAGCAAAAGCAAATGGTGTCTACTCTGTCTACATTTTAACGCTACCTCCGCATTTATCACACCGGATACAGCGCCTTGATGTTGGTCTATACGGTCCATTCCAGAAGTTTTACAATTCTGCTATTGATTCATGGATGCTGAGTCACCCGGGCAAAACAGTATCAATTTATGAAGTAGCTAATTTTGTCGGCATAGCCTTACCACGCGCTATGGCACCAAATAACATTAACAATGCTTTTAAAAAGACAAGAATTTTTCCTTAGGACCCACATGCATTCAGCGATGAAGATTTTAATTTTGGAACGGCCTTTCCATCAAGTGTGACAACAGAGGAAACTGACAACGTAGCAGGTCCATCACAATCTTCTTTACAATAAGTAAATGCTGTAGCAAACGACTCATCAGGCACGCCATCGAGAATGTCTGTAGCAAATGATTCATCAGGCACGCCATCAAAGATATTAATAGATAAAGATTTACAGTCAACGGCACAAGAAAAAGAAGCAGCTGACGAGGTCCCAAGCCAGTTTAAAAGTCCCGCAGAAATTAGAGGCTATCCAAAGGCAATACAAACGAGAATGTCGCGGAAATTGAACGGCACGTCGTCGTCGTCGTCGGGCAGGTTAATTCAAATGGATCCTAATGTCGTGCCGCCTCGCAAACGCATCCTGCGAGAGCTAGAGAGAGTCTCGTTGGAGGATCAGGCGTCCAAGAGGCATCAGTATGGAACTAGAAAACGTAGACAGCAGGGTAGCAGCAAAATTTTTACTGATTCTTTGGAGAAAAAAAACTTAGTAGAAAAAAAGAAAAAACAAGAAGAAATGGAAAATAAGACACGAAAGAGAAAACCAAAAAAGTAAATAGACGTTCTTACAGTTATTAATAAAAGAGTTATTAATAAATTAGATAAAGAAAAGAGTATAAACGTTTATGTTTTTTGTTAGTAAAAAAGTTTGAACATTTGTTTTGTTTGTAAAAGAATGAGCATTTATGTCTTTGGTTTCTAAAATGTTATTTTTGATCAAAGAAAACATGTCAGAAAAAAGTTTTTCTTCCAGATAATAATATTTCAATAGTGGGTAGTTCGGATATCTTGTCTGTCCTGTAAAATCTTGAACAGTGTGATAAAAAATATATAAAATAAAATATATTTTCAACTTTTGTGTAACATTTTGTTCTAAAAAAGAACACGTACACAACAAATATAATTAAAAAAAAAAAAATAAATAAAAAAAAACACGTACACAACAACTGTAATAAAGAAACATCATTAAAAAAAATTAGATGTTACTACTAATTTATACTTTTTATAATTTTACTTCCTATTTACTTGATGCAAATAAACTTTCGGGTATCACTGTAAATATTTTAAAGAAATCAGATATTACTGATTTATCATATCTGCTTGACGCAAAAATTCTGATATTATTGCTTTTATAGTTAAAAATACAAATAAAATTATAACATCAAATATCATTAAAAAAATTTTGTCTATAATGAGTTTGCATAAAGCACGTACATTCGGTTATTGGCGTTATTTTCCTTTTTTAGAAAAATGTAACTTTTGTAGATCTGTATGTGATCTGGTAGTAATTAGGAAAATTTAAAATATATATCCTTATAAACATTTAGTCTAATAAAAAAAAACTATATTTCTTGTTGACCTTTGTGAAAAATTCTATAAGCGCTTTTTAAGGCGCTCATTGTAACACAATTTAGTATCAGAGATCTGTATTACAGAACGGTTATAATGGCACTGAGAAAAAAACACAGGAAGTTGTGGAATTATTTCGAGGATTTAAAACCCCTGCTGGTAAAGTGCACGACCTGTAAAAAAAAAATTAAGGTATCTCACCCAGAAAACTGCATAACAACAATGAGAGTACACTTAAGTAAACATGGAATATTTCTCAATAATGACACTTGCACACTACCTGACGACTTAAAACAATATTACTCGGAGTTATCGGGATATAAGGCAAAATGTAATGATTGCGGCATAACATTATCCTTCTTAACAAGTATTGGAAATTTACGAAGACATTTAAGAAGACATTGCACAAGAATCC
>NW_020221648.1:4557-14428 GCF_003070985.1 Temnothorax curvispinosus
AACAAATATTGGAAATTTACGAAGACATTTAAGAAGACATTGCACAAAAATCCTGAGTCGAGATGAGTAAGTACACAATCAAAAAATTATAAAAATACCAAAGATTATAAAATATATGTAATGACAAAACAATCAATAGATAAAGAAAATTGAGCGAATAAGAGTTTTTATCGAGGCATCCATATAATATTTATTTGCAATTCTGATCATAAATCTCTCTCGTATCTCTCAAATCGTAATAATGATTATTTTTTAATTATTTTGCAAATATAATTTAAATAGATATGAATCGCTTATTTTCACGTTTTTTCATACATCATAGATATAAATAATTCAGAAATTTAGATTAAATATTTATTTATTTGACATTTATTAGTATTGCAGAAATTCGAGGTAGATGTATTATATATATTCGATAAAATGTACGATTTATACATGGTTCTTATAGATATTTAAATAGAATAGCTCTATTTAATAAAATCTATATAGGACAACTTTCAAATCTGCCATCCACTGATTACGTAGATGAATAATAGTTAATAAATTAATAATAATTAATAAAAGTTTCTGTTAGACAACAATCAACCGTTTTTTGTAGTATTTGAATACACGTTGTAGGCCTACAAATGTCAGCATAATGATATTAATTATTCGTTACCCTTGAGATTATTATTAAATATATAGCACCAACCTAATTTATTCTGACATTATCTACAATTTTTCGTGAAGACATTTTATCATTTTCGACCGTTATAATTGATGACCGTATTCGTCTTATGTTTAAACGCATACTCATATTAACTCGTTAACTGCTTTAGACGTTTTTCAAAAACGTCATTGTAACGTACAAAATATCATAAGTTTAATTAAAGAGATACACCATTTTACGATCTCAGGACAGGATTTTGGTAAACTAATATAATATTATTCGTGTGATTTTATGTACATTTCTTCATCTCATCTAAAGCTAGAATAGATCAATTACGTTAAAATAGCGTTTCACCCTAACTCAATTTTATATCATATCGTGTTTCACTTTTCTATTAATCACAAATTCAATCTAGACATTAATTATTTGACATTAGCATTAAAGACATTCGAGGTATAAAACTATCTCTCCCTATCTTTTTCTTTTTCTTCCTTCTACTCATTCTCACTTACAAAACTTCACTCCATTAGCGGTTTACCGCCAACAAGTACATAATAGCATTAAACAATATGTACACTTGTAGTATTTTAATAATTATTACTTTTTCTATTTTTAATCACACCACTATTTTATACAGACCAAGCACTTCAAGTTTAGCGGATGATATTATGGATCCCTCTGCACACCGTCAAAATCAAGAGACATCTGGTTTGCTCGTTCAATCATTTATGAAAGAAACGACAGAAAAAACAGACGCACTTAATGAGTAATTATTTTCTTATATCACGCAATATAATAATGTCTTGTTATTTAAATTTTTACTCTTTTGCAAAAGAGTGATTTATAATATTACTTTAAATAATTCTATATCTAATTGCACCGTATATTTTAATGCAGACCAAGCACCTTAAGTTCAACGGCTTATATTATGGATCCTTCTACAGGAAAATATATTCCTCTGCGTCAAAGTCAAGAACAAGTACCATCTGGTTTACACGTTCAATCATTCAAAGAAACGGCAGAAAATACAGGAGTACTTGATGAGTAATTATTCGTTTAGTTTATATAGTACTAGCTTTTTCGCTTTTCCTTCAATAGCTCTTCCTTCTTTCCCCGAATAGTAATATTTATCCCCAAAAATTTCTTTTTGGAAAAAGGGACCTTTTTTTAGACAATTTTGTATGGAGGCTCTTTGTCCTCAGGTTCAGACCCTTTCCCAAAACCCTCTACGGTCTAACTTAGAGTATCATGAGATAGTATACCAAATTTAGTTGTTCTAATTTGAAAACTGTGAAAGTAGAATAATAATATCACAAATTAAATTGATCATCAAATTCTAAACGCAATTGATGCTAATAAACATTCTTTCTCAGCAGACCATTTCCCCTCGCTTTGACCTCTTTCCAAAACCCTCTATGGGCTAATTTATTAGATGATGTTTTTTTTCTGAATAGTAATATTTACCCCAAAAAAATGTTTTTTTGAAAAAAAGAGACCTTTTTTAGACAATTTTGTATGAGGGCCCTTTTTTATTTTATTTTCTTTTTATTTTTATTTTCTTATATTAATTTATTCTTTGTCGACACCATCTCCGAAAATTTAGACAAATTTTGGTACCGGTATCCAGAAAATCAGTCCATTAATGAATTAGTAGTTCGCGGTCAGACAGACAGACATTAGAAAAATTGATTTGAAACCGGTTTCCCAAAAAAACATTTTCGTAAAAAATGAAACCATTCGCTGCCATGACGGAAAAATTAGATAAAATAAATAATTTTAACTCGTTTTCAAAAAAATCGATTTATTTCTGAAGGAGTATTTTGCAGTCTAAATATTTTTTAAAAAATTGAACACCGAAATCAGTCCACTAATGAAAAACCCATCAACACCATCTCCCAAAAATTAGACAAATTTTGGCACCGGTTTCCAGAAAATCAGTAATGATGCCGTTCTCAAAATACGTCTACGGTTTAAGTTAGAGTATCATGAGATAGTATATCAAATTTAGTTGTTCTAATTTGAAAACTGTAGATTTGCATAGCGGACAAACATATATACATTTCCACGGACATTTCTCAAAAAATTCAAAATTTTATAAAGGAAGAACCCTTTCACCGATTCTCGCCCAATTCAATACCAACTTACCTTTAATCTTTAATGATACTCTATCCATAAAAAAAAAATTAGCTTGAATCTCAAAATTTGCGGAAATCAGAACAATCACGTAGATTTTTTTAGACAAAAATTAGTAACTTCTTTATTATTAGCAATTTTTGGAATTCTATTATATTCCTCTGTTTTTTCTATCCCTATTTCATATATAATACTTTAAGGAGGTTCGATCATTACTTGTGAGTCAAAAATGCGATTGAAATAAATGTCATTACAGCTATCCCGAATTATTAGTATAATTGCAATATTATGAATGTATAATGAATTGTGGATGCTACTTACGTGTTATATTCTTCGTCAATTATTATTAGTGTATAGAATATTAACAAACATATACTGCGGTATGAGAGCGTCAACGACTCGGAAATCGCTTATTCTACGGTGGGACCTGAACTTTGTGACGATAAAGCCTTCAATCCACACGGTAAAGTCCGATTTTTAAAGTCTTTACACAATCCTTGATGTTTCATCTATCAAATGCTAGTTTTTCAAAGTCCTAGGAAAACTAAGTGTGTACTAAACCACTGATAATCTACCTCGGTGCGACTTTCTCAGAAAAGTGGTCAACTTCTGAATAATATTACAAAAAAACTATACAGTCAATATTGCTCAAGTTTTGCAATTATTTGTGTAAAGTGTTTATGTAAATCATATAAAAAAATTAAGGTTCTAAGTTAACTTTCGAGTATAGAAAGCTTATTGTCACAAAGTGACCGGTTCTAACAATGTTGGCCAAATAAGCAATTCCCGAGTCGTTGACGCTCTCATACCCCAGTATATGTTTTGTTAATATTCTATACACTAATAATTGACGAAGAATATAGCACGTAAGTAGCATCAACAATTCATTATACTAATATTGCATATAATTCGGGATCGCTGTAATGACATTTATTTTAAGCGCATTTTTTACTCACAAGTAACGATCGAACCTCCTTAAGATTTGGTTGATTAGGAAAATCTGAACAGAAAAAGTCATTAAGTACGACTCTTTTAAAGAATTAAAAATTTTAGATGTCCCGAATTTTTTTTCAAATTGGGTTGTAGCAGAATGGTACATAGCCTATGTTACTCAGGATGACATAAGCTATCCACCAGTGTAAAAATTTTTGAAATCGATTCAGTATTATAGTTTCTAAAATTACCCCGAACAATGGTACAAACTTTTCCCTTTTATATAATAGTAGAGATAATGTAATGGTAACCAAATAGTTAAATATTGATTTTTCTGCACAAGTATATTTTACAACTGTGATATTTTAAAAATAATTACTCTCTCCTTTTTATTTTTAATCACATCACGTTTCTACACAGACCGAGCACTTCAAGTTCAGCGAATTATGTTATGGGTCCTTCTGCAGAACATCAAAGTGGAGAACCATGTGGTTTTCCCGTTCAATCATTTGAACAAATGACAGAAGGAACAAGCGCACTTCATTCGGATTGGTTCTATTATACAATGTAATGATATCGAACTAGTTGAAATATTGACTTTTCTACATAAATGTAACTTACAACTGTGACATTTTAAATAATTATATTGTTTCTTTTTAATTTTTAATTACACTACATTTCTATGCAGACCAAGCGATTCAAGTTCAACGTATTATGTTATGGCTCCTTCTGCAGAACATCAAAGTGGAGAACAACCTGGTTTGCCTGTTCAATCATTTGAACAAGTGACAGAAGGAACAAGCGCACTTCATTCGTGTATTGGTTTTTATTATACAATGTAATAAGTACCCAACTAGTTAAATATTGATTTTTCTACACAAATATATAACGTACAAGTATGAAAATTTTTATCGTACTTTTTTACTTTTAATCACATCACATTTCTATGCAGACCAAGCAGCACTTTAACTTTAGCGGATTATAGTATGGATCCTTCCGTCAAAGTCAAGAATACCGTGTTTGCCTGTTCACTCATTTAAACAAATAACAGTAAGGAACAGTCGCACTTGATGAGTAATTTTACGTTTTGCTTATATCATACAATAAAATAATATCCCATCTAATATTCAAATATTTCTTTTTTCAAAGATAATTTTTAAATTTTAATTTACGCGAGCAATCACGACCAAAAAGATCGTTGATAACTTTATTGCTTATATTATTTAATCAAGGAGAATGTCTATTGTTATACTATACTATATAATTTTACGAAATGCAAAGAAAATGACCAATACGCGAAAAAAATAGACAAAGCTTCGATAAGGCATGGCAATGATCAAGCTGAAAAATGAAAATTACTTTCGATATATGTAATCTATATAATCGTATAAAATGTAAATAAAATGTAATAAAATTATCAATTGATTTGATATATATACAATATATACATAATATATGTATAACATATATATATAATAATTACAACATATAATGATATATTTACGAAAAATACGATGTAATACAATCATCTGTAAAAATTAGTATTATTTAAAATTTAAATTGGTATTTAATATAAAATACTTTTTAATATTTTAAATAATTTTTAATATAAAAATTAGTAGATATTATTAAATATACATTTAAGTTGTTATTATTAAAAATATAATAATAAAAAATAATTATATTTATTATTATTATATTAAAAATAATATTATTATTTTATCCACATCAATTTTGTCTATTGAATTATATCTCCTTGTCCCTGCCTACCCGAATCCCTACTTACCTACCCGTATTCCAATCTATATAGTCCTATAGCTATCCATTTTCCTACCTACCCGTGTTATAATCTATTATACAAAGTTTTTTAATTAAGATCGCGACACGATTTATAAGAGGTCTAATTTACTGGTTAATCCAGCGGGATATCTGAACGGGATATGGTCTCAAAGTGATACGATCACTTGAGATGTTTGAAATGTGGAGTTGGGGGCTTTAACACGCGCGCGATTGAGATTTACTTGCAGTTTTTCCAATCTCGCACGTATGCGAGAAAATATAAGGAAAAAAGAAAGTAGCCCTTTGGGACAAATAAAGAGATATATTAAACTATTTTATATGTTACCTTATTCCATCATAGTGGTCAGTGTTGACCACTTACCTTTATCGTATCTTGGCCATATACAATCTGGTTGCATTTTAACCAGATTAAAGGAAAGGAGAAAAATTCTTTCCATTTTTGGATCATTATCATTGCCGAAAGATAATATTACGTTCGATTCGAATTACGCGCGAGCCTCGATTGTATCAAAATTGTACAACAAGAAGTTAATTTAAAAAAATATATATATATTAATTTATAAAAACTAATTGCAACAACATTGAACATTGAAAAATGTTTCTATCACTAATTCCGTTATTTATTTAACAATATATTGAATAACCGTTTCTTTTTGTAACCCGTTCTTTTAATTTGGAATCGTAATCAAGTACAAAAAAAATTTTACTTCGCGTTATATGAATATCTCAATTATATCCTGCGAAAAATTGAAATTTTGTAATGTAGATAAAATTAAAAAATTAATATAATTAAAAATTTCTTGATGTAAAAACCGACCGCGAAGACCGACCGCAAAAATATGAAGATGCGTGATTGTGCATGTTGTTCATGCGGCACGCATCTTGAAAATGTATCAAGGCAAAATAAATGACGTGAGATCCGGAAAATAAACTTCCCGCACAATTGATATTAAATTGGATATTATTCATAATTAATCAATAATTGAGTTTTATAATTGAATAATATGCAAATCTCTTTATAAACTTACATATCGATATAAATATATTTCCTTATATTTTACATTTTCTACTAAAATTATTTTTGATATAACATATTCAGCGTTTCTCGGTAGAATATTAAAGATCTCACGTCATATATTAGTACAATACTTAACTAGCATAAAGTCAATTTTTTAATCAAAAATAGGTGGATAGGCTAAAAAAAATTAAGGTAAAATCGATGCTTTGTTAAAATAAATTTGAGTAATTAATCACGTTTTCTATAAAATAAACTGCATAATAAGACCAAAATATGTCTTACCCTTTTTATTCATACTTGTATTTATATGTATATGCATCATAAAATATTAAAATTCTAAATATATCTACATACGAGATATTGTTTCCTAGCATCAAATTATGTAATATTTAATCTTGGATAAATATAATATGGGAAGGAATAAAGGGGTATAAATAACATACATCCTAACTAATTCATAATTTTTCCCTATCTACAGATATATATATATATATTTTTTTATAACCACCTAACAAAATAGCTTACTTATTCTTACCTCTTTTATTAAAAAAATATCATTAAAAAATTTATTTAATAAAATTTAATAAAAATTTTATATTTCAAAAATCACTACTTTGTCATACTTTTTGTTTCTCTTGTGTTTCTAATATATTTATTACTCTGATTGTAAGTAAGAATTGATCTACGTAACAAAATTTCGAAAATTTAACCTATTATGTATCTTATACTAATTCAAATTCGCGAAATAAAATTCTAATACATTTCGATAAAATATTTTTTCATATATTTATTTCAGATTTAAAATTTTTATCAAAAATTACTTATATAAAACGCGACAATTCGTCAACATAATTCGATAAAGCTCTTTGCGAGCTCCGTGAGTACGAAGTGTGCAAGTATTTCCTCAAGCACAATCGTACATAATATCAATAAACCAGTGACATCAAGATTAAATATTCTCCATAATTAGTTTTAGCCCGTCCATTTTAAGGCAACAAATCTACAAGATGTAATATTTTATACTTTAGTTTTTATACTATAATTGTCATATATAATTCGATATGTACCGAAATACATTTACTCTATATTTGATTAATCGTATAGATTTGTTAACTCAATAAAAAAAATTCTGACTCACCGACTCGATGCGCAACGGGCGGAGTTATTCAGCAAAGCTACGGTGATACTGTAACATATACGAACATAATTGAAATTAAAGAAACATTTAAAATGATCAATATTTTAAAAGATAATTCTTATTTGCCTCTAATTTCTCTTTCAATGTAAAACTGATATTTAATAATTTACTAATATAATTATCTATTTTCCAAAAAAGATCTTTACAAAAGTAAAATTTTATATAATTTTTCTGTCTCTAATTATTTCTAACTAATCGAGATAAGACAATTCAAATAAATGGAAAAGAATTATTATGCAGATAAGAGATGATACTTACCCCAAGGTTGCTCCGCCGATGCCCGCGATGTCTTTCTCAGACCTCCTTTTCTTCTCAGGACGTCAGGCCTCCTCCTCTCGCCACACAGGACACTCGCGAGAAACACTCGCGGATAATAAACTACAATCGCGCGCGGACTAATTTCAGTAAAAGTCTTTCTCGCGCGATACTGTACGGCACTCCCGTTTAAAAAAGTCTTTTAGTCCGATTACTCGAACGGCACTTCCGAAGCAAACGCGACAAACCGGCTGTGGTTCGTTCATTCAATTAAATCGGCGGACGAGGGTACGTTAGCTTCCCCGTCTTTAGATTTTTATCCAAGCAGAACAAGAGTTTTGCTTGGGTAAAATCCTCGTACTGGGTACTGGGCCTTCCCACCTCGCCAAGGTCGTACCCATGGGAAGGAAGTACTTTACTGTGCGATATAAAAGCTATAATATATAAAATCAAGTTATATCGATTTTCTAACATAGATTGATAGATTTTTCGTACAAATTTGAAAGAATCTGCGACGCCGATTGCCTCGATTCGTGTTCCGCGTTCATTGCACTGCGTTGCAGTCGCGTTAATGGCGATGAAATGTTGGAAGATCTTGACGCGAATCAAGTGGACGGTTAGTAAAGACACGCTGATTAAACAAAACCACAATTATAAGATTACGTATCGTACGCACATTATGGTATCGAGCACGTAAATCTCGCGAATTAAGTACTATTATAATGTTTTGCACAACGAGGAGTTGCGAGTGGACCGTTAACTTACGCGGCACGAAATACACGAAAATAAGAAAAATATTCGTGAACGAGCGTTGTATCACAGCGTGCTATTACTTGAATCACGATACGATTTCACGATTGTCAGTCGGCCCTCTTTCCGCTCTTCGAAAAGAATAATCGACGATAATCGCACGACAATTCGGGCACAGCGCGTTCAATAGCACGACATAAGATATGCCGCGTAAATATATAATAAGAATTAAAAAAAGATATAAATTAATAAGTTAAACCAAGATTAAAGTGAAGTATGTTCCATGCAAGACTTGTGAGAGTTATTTCCAAGAGATCGTAAATTCTAAAAAAATGTTTACGGTCTCTTGATTGTAGGTAAAAACGTAAAAATTATAAGTATATAATAGGAATAAAAAAAGTTTTCAATCAACCATATATATAATAAAAAATAGTGAAAAGAATTTTTGACTTTCCCAGTAAAAGGATAAATATTCACAAAAAGGTAAAAGAATTTTATTTAATTAATAAAATATAATAATAATAATAATAATAATAATAATAATAATTATTATTATTATTATTATTATTATTATTATTATTATTTTATTTAATTTTATTTAATTAAGACCGTGATTTTACTACATATTTTCTTATTCGATTCGAAGTCGGAAGCTCTTTCTTGCGCATGTGTCGTCGGTCATCGTCGGTCACTATAGCTACCAAATACAAACTTCGAGCCTTCGAGGATCTCGCCGGGCAGCCGAGCACAGGCCACCGGCTGTCATAAACTGTCACAAACGATTCACGGTATTTCGACACATGGCGACGAGTAACATAGACGTGATTCTGAGCCAGCTGGGATGGCAGGATGGCTTCCGAATTCCCATAGCTAACGAGGAGAACAAACGTCTGGAGGAAGAAGTAAAGCGACTCGGAGATTTACTTCGACTAAATCTTCAACTTCTCGATCAAGCTGCGATTGACTCAATCGGCGATTAATTCAATCGGCAGGATTGCTCACAGCAAAATTTCTATACGATTCGTTATTCCTAATCTAATCTTTCTTTCCAAATGTAAAAAAAAAATAATTCTATTTGTGCTAACAAAATACTATTATTCTTTAATGAGTTAATCGCCGTTTAAGTTAGTCGGAA
>NW_020221648.1:14438-17717 GCF_003070985.1 Temnothorax curvispinosus
TTATTATTAGTAATTATCATATCTAATAATTAATATATCCGAATATTAATTTTAATTAAATACTTGATTATACAAATAAAATATATGGGAAAAGTAATTATATCCCAGCTGGGTATACACTTAACAAACGAACAACGAACGCAATACGTTCGTTGTCATTATTTAACGGATATAATCAAAAGTCTCAAATTGCTGCCTGTAGCAAACATCGAATCTGGTCGAATTATGGTGTTTGGTAAAAAAAGACAAACAAAAAAAAAACCTAAGAATACAAACACGAATGTCCGCGTTCACTGTTCGTTCGCTAAGTGCTAAGTGTATACCCAGCTTTAGACACATTTGCATTGTCCGAACAGGTTGCTAGAAAGACGAAGCACAAGATTTCGTTACATGCAAAATTGGAGAGTCTCGAAGAACGGTTGAAGATGGTCAAAAAGCATGCTGGCGATTTGGCGGTGCGACATGACTTCAATCAGAAGTTGCTCTCTGAGCATTCGGTCCAGCTGGAGACGGAGGATCACCTCTACCGATTAAGCGACAACATCGAATCGTCGCTTCGCCAAGAGGAGCGTGAATTCAAGAAGGAATGGACACATGTGAATCGCAGAGTATCGAACGTGGAGAAGGAGTTATTTAAGATGACGAGGAAACTGGCCCAGGCGAAACAGATGGTTCAGTTCGACGAGGATAGTTTACGCAAGTGGGAAGAGGTGCTTGTGCAAAAGGAGGAAGATAATTAGTTGATAGAGAATTACATGAAGCAGAATACACAGAAATATAAGGTGTATACATAGCATCTATCTATAACAATTACGGCATGTAGTCAAGATGTTGTACGATGATGATCAAAGATGCCAGGAATACGTATAAATATTTCTAGAGAAGCATTGCAAGAAATTATTCTGGTTAACTCGAAATAGTATAGATATTACAAATACTATTGATTTCTCGTCGTTTTATTTCTTGTAGAGAAAAATAGAGTTCAAAATAAATTAAAAATATTAGAGAATTTATTCAATTAAGAACTTCCTTAAATATTTAGTTAAGATCACTAATTTGCCTATATTAATTCATATATTTGTTTTAACAAGTTCTAAAGTTGTTTACAATTTTCTAAAATGTTTGTATACAATACAATACAATATTAGGCGATATTGTACTGTGCTGAAGCACAGAAAAATTATAAAATTGGGGTTTAATGATAATAATAATAAAAAAAATAAATATATATATATATAACCCAACTAGTTAAATATTGATTTTTCTACACAAATATATAACGTACAAGTATGAAAATTTTTATCGTACTTTTTTATTTTTAATCACATCACATTTCTATGCAGACCAAGCATGCACTTCAACTTTAGCGGATTATAGTATGGATCCTTCTGTCAAAGTCAAGAATACCGTGTTTGCCTGTTCACTCATTTAAACAAATAACAGTAAAAGAAACAGTCGCACTTGATGAGTAATTATACGTTTTGGTTATATCATATACAATAAAATGATATCCCCCATCTAATATTCAAATATTTACTTTTTTCAAACATAATTTTTAACCGCAATATTTTAAACAATTTAATTTGCCTAATTAAAACGTTTAATAATGCATGTTTTATTTTTAATCATGCCGTATTCGAATTTACAGAAATGTTTCGAGTTGTTGAAAATCAATGGTCTCTTTTTTACGGATTTCGATTCCTGCATTGTGTCATGTAGCATTAGAGTAGGAAATTATCCTGTATTCAAGAAAAACCGTACGTAGGCATCGCTTAAACAACCAAGAGAATAAAGAAGCGTTTTTAATGAGTAATTATTCCCTTTGCTTTTAACATTATGCAATTTATTCTATATATAACATTATGTTTTTCTTTCCAATAGTAACAATAAATTTAAAAATTATTTTGATATACAGGGTGTCGCAGGTCAGGTCAATAAAACTACAGGGTCTTATAAGAAATTGAATGTGGAGAAAAAAGTTTCTATAAACATAGGTCCGGAAACGTTTTGCGCAGAGTTCGTCGAAAGACGTACGAACGAAGCGCAAAGAGTAAAAAAGAAATAACGAAAAGGCTGCTCGTCAAAAGAAGAAGTATTCTATAGCCCAGGCATCGACGATGCTGCGTAAGATAAAACATAATTTCATTTAACAATTTATCCACAGCATGCAGCTATTATTATAGCGTTTTTCTTACGCAGCTAGGAACTGCGCTTAGCACTAGGAACTGGTGCGCACTCAGTGCACATTAAACCCGTCGTACACAAATCAACGTAAAGTGTATATTTAATATAAACGGGTTAAGTCACAAAAGCCTCAATATTCTTTATTGTACTGTTTGGTAAAATATGTATTGGCTATTTTGTTAATCAAAAAATTTGCATTTTATTTTAAATATTGAAGATTAAATCAGTGTACAACGGCTTTAATGTGCACTAAGTGCGCACTAGTTCTGTCAATGAAAAACGCTATTACAGTGTCACTGTCACGTAAAACTTTAAACGCAATTTTCACGAAACAGTTTTAAAAATCGGTACCAGAAATATCTCGGAAACTATAGTAAACCGATTTGCATAAAATTTTTTACAGTTACTCTCAATACACAATAGTACTAAAAAATTCGAACTTGTAAAATAAATAAATAACTAATCGTTATAAAATTTGCGAAAAACCTCTGTGAACTGATTTGTAGACAATTATGGTAAACATTTGTGTCAAATATGAAATTAACCGAATAATGTTCTCAAGTTATCGTTACGGTACAGTTTAAAAAAATGTTATTCTAAAAATCGGACACAATGATGTTAATACTCACTATAAAATACAATTTTTTATACCAAGATATTGTGTATATTAAATGTACTTGATAAACATATATAACAACAATTTCATACTTCTATTAATTTATAACTTTTTAGAATTCGCGACCCAAATTTTTCCTAATTTTTATTTCTGTCAGAGTCCTATAATCCCTTAATAGTGGGAAACATTGGTTGCATCGCATTGGTTCTATAAATGTTAATTGAAATAAGCAATAACTGACATTTTGGATAATCGCGCGCTCAATCTTTTGTGAAACATTTATACAATAATATAATTAAAAATTAATTATATATGGTAAACTGAACTTTTAATAAAAATTTTTTTTTATTTTTTATATTAATAGTAGCTCATATTTAAGAATAAACATGGCTACCAAATGTTAAAATTTTTTTGAAATGGTATAGCACTGATATATTTTACACGCAAAGAACTATATATACTAAACTAAAATCTGGGGA
>NW_020221649.1:0-3123 GCF_003070985.1 Temnothorax curvispinosus
GTGTAATATCTGAGTGGAAATTAGCAATAAGTAAAGGTAATAAGATTGGAGTTGTTTTTCTGGACTATTGTAGAGCTTTCGAGACAATAGATAGAAATATATTAATTGCTAAATTGGAATTTCTTGGATTTGAAGGAACGGTTATCTCTTGGTTACAAGATTATGTGAATAATAGAGTACAAAAGATAAAATATAAGAATGTAATGTCTGAAGCAAGGAAGGTAAAAAATGGAGTATCCCAGGGATCAGTTCTTGGGCCTCTATTGTTTATATTATATATCAATAATATTGTAAACTTAACGATTCTCTTGGATGTAAATTAGAATGTTTGCAGACGATACTATTGTATACTTTGAAAACTTAAGAATAGATGCTATTGAATATGTTATTAATAAGCAACTAAAGAAAATATATGGTTGGTTACGTGCAAATAAGTTGAAATTGAATGGGGAAAAGAGCAAGTTCATGTTACTAAGAAGTGGTAAATGCGAGGAAAATACGGAGTGTGATATAAGAATTGCGAACGAAAGATTGGAGCAAGTAAATGAATACAAATATTTAGGTGTAATGGTAGATGAGGTATTGACATTTGAGAAGCATGTGCAATATGTTATTAAAAAGATGAGTGCTAAGACACAATTTATTAGGAGAATGGATGTTGACCTATCATTATATGTAAGAAGCATATTGTATAAGGCAATTGTGGCACCACATATGGAATATTGCTCAACAGTATTTATAGGTTTGAGTAGAGTACAATTAGATAAGTTGCAAGTATGTCAAAATAGGGCAATTAGGTCAGTACTTAAATGTTCAATATATACCTCATGCGATGAAATGAGGAGTGTCCTAGGAATTATGAACGTAGAAAAGAGAATTAAGTATAATGTATGTATATTTATGTATAAACTAGCTAATGGATTGTTACCGAGGGGGTTGTGTAATAAGATTGAGAAGGTAGGAGAGCGACATAAGTACAAAACGAGGCAACTAAACCAATTACAAGTACAATTTAGAAAAACGCGAACAGGACAAAAAGATTTGTTTTATGATGGTATAAGGATTTATAATGAGTTGCCTGAGAAAATAAGAAACATTGATAATAATGTAAGCGAATTTAAAAGAAGATTGAAAGAAAAATGGATTTAAGTGAAGTGTATTGTGTATATTGTATGATAGCGAAAAGCTAATAAATGTATTCATTCGTTTATTCTCTCTCTCTCTCTCTCTCTCTCTCTCTTTCTCTCTCTTTCTCTCTCTCTTGGATTGTTGCCGAACAGATTACTGACTATTTAAATGAGCATAATATTTTAGATCCTAGACAATCGGCATATCGCTCTGGTCATAACACGCAGTCTGCTATTTTGCGTGTTTGCGATGACATCAGGGAAGGGATTGATAAAGGACTTGTTACCATCATGATTCTGTTTGACTTCAGCAAAGCTTTTGACACGGTCTCACATTTCTTTCTACTTATCAAGCTGTTGGAAATTGGTTTTTCTGATGCCGTGACTGCGTGGATCTTCTGGTACTTAACAGGCCGCTTTCAAGCTGTGGTTGATGATGAGGGGAATTGTTCTGACTGGTTATCAATGTCCCTGGGTGTTCCTCAGGGTTCGGTGCTCGGTCCTCTGCTGTTCTCCCTTTTTATTAACGACATTAGCAAAGTTTTGTCTTACTCAAACCACATGCTTTTTGCTGATGACAAGCAGATATATTTCTCATGTCCACCTGCTGATATTAGTCGCGGCCTTGAGTTGATCTCTAGAGATGCCTGTGCCATTTTTGAATACGCTAGTGCAAATGGCCTTAAGCTCAATCTTGCTAAATCCAAGGTTATCATTTTTGGCAGTCAGACTCATGTTAGTAATATAGACATTACCCTTCTACCACCGATAATGGTTGACCAAACGCCTCTCCCTTTTGTGAGTGATGTAAAAAATTTAGGTGTAATCTTAACGTCTAACCTCTCATGGAAAAAACACGTCTTACATGTCTCACAGAATGTTCACCACGCTCTGTACAAACTCAAATTTAATAAGAACTTCCTTTCCACTGCGCTTAGAATCAAACTCGTTAATACTCTTATCTTACCGCATATTGACTACTGCTGTCTTGTTTATCACGGTTTAAGTGGCGAGTTGAATACTAAGTTGCAGAGACTTGTTAATTGTTGCATTAGATTTATTTTCAATCTTAGGCGAGACGAGCACATCACTCCGTTCAGGCGTCGTTTGGATGGCTTTTGGTCGAAAATAAAAGGCTTTATTTTCTTGGCTGCCAAACTTACCGTATTCTCTATACACAATCACCTTCTTATCTTTAGGAACTGTTTACTCCTCCTGATTCAGCTTTGAGAAGATTAGACCGTTTGGCTTCATCTTCGCATACCTTTCACATTCCTCTCCATAGAACCGCTACCTATCGCAATTCTTTCCGACTCTCTGCAATGTACTTTTGGCACTCTCTTCCTGACAATATTAAATCTGCATCTCCTCTTAGCTCTTTTAAGAATCTTCTCCGTTCGTATTTATTTGCATTGGAGTCTGACTGACATTGTCTGCTTTCTGTTCGCTGCTTACTGTTCGACACACTTGTGAGTCTATGTCCTGCTCTATTGAACCGTTAGCTCTAAGATTAGTATTATGATTTGGTTTAAGCTCATTTGCGATATTTGTGTACGATTTTGTTATTATGCTCTGTTATTACGCTTTGTTGTACTGTTAGCTCTAAGATTAGTATTAAGATTTTTAGTTTAAGTTTATCTGTGATACTTTTGTATATGATGATTGCGTTTTGCATTCTGTTTGTGCTTACTCCTACTTTGCCCTTCAGCTTACGCTTGGGCATAATAAATCTATTAATCTCTTTCTCTCTCTCTCTCTCTCTCTCTCCCCTCCTTCTCTCTCTCTCTCTCTCTCTCTCTCTGATGAGTACAGCGTGCACGTCCGTTCTGTTGCTCCTGCTTTAACCGAACATATCTCTGCCGCAAGCGGCCTTTGGGCAATTCTTGTTACAGAATTGAGCAGGCTTCTGTTGCTTGTGCGGATTGATGTTGCATCTTTTCTTCCTTGCAACTGCTGTCTCGGATATCCTGAGCGAAAGTTCTTTTCTTTCCAACCT
>NW_020221650.1:0-7845 GCF_003070985.1 Temnothorax curvispinosus
CTAATTACAGGTTCTAATCTAATTTCTTTTTTTGCTTGTTCGTTAATATTTTTATTTTTGTTTGTTAGCGTTAGGTTAAAATCTGCTAAGTGCATTTCTATTTGTCTCATAGTCGTTTGTCTTTTTGTTTTTATAATAATGTCGGGTGTGGTTAGTTTACAATTTTCGATTATACTTAGTTTCCCTGTTCTTTCTATTTCTATTTTTTGTTCTGCCTGTTCATTACATTGAATCGTTAGCTGTTGTTTTTTCGGCGTTAAGAATAGCCACGTTTGTGGTTCGCTTAATGTTATCCATAAGGTTACGTTTGACATTATTTGACGTTTCTCGCAAGTGTTTACATATCCTGGCATTTTTACGTAAACTTGTACTTC
The DNA here is from genome assembly GCF_003070985.1 of Temnothorax curvispinosus. Classification (NCBI taxonomy): domain Eukaryota; kingdom Metazoa; phylum Arthropoda; class Insecta; order Hymenoptera; family Formicidae; genus Temnothorax; species Temnothorax curvispinosus. The sequence continues at coordinate 375 of NW_020221650.1, forward strand.
GCATGGTGCGTCAGCTTTTACAAAGTATACCGGGTAGTTTTGGTTATATACATATTTTATTCCGTTTCGTTTACAGTCGTTTAAATCGCGTTCCTCTAGCGTTATGTAATTATGATTCTCTTTATCTATTGCTAATATGTTGTGAGTAATTCTTAGGAATGTGAAAATATTCGCGTGGTTATAGACAGGTAATCGTGACAGGTGTCGTTCTTATTATTTCATACACGGGGTATGCTACCACGGGAAATTTTATTATCGTATAAATGTTCGGTTTGTCATAATACGCGTTAATTTCTACATAACTTTGTATATCGTTCCAATTTTCTAGTCTAGCTTTAAATGGAAAGTGGGATCCACGCGTCAATTGTGACGTTGCCTCTTTTAGTTCGGTTATTATTTTTTCTATTGGTAATAGGCGGGTGAGTATGACTCCTTCTCGCGAATATGTGAGGTGGTCTATCGTGTCTTTCACATCTTCTATTAGATCCTCTGTAATTGTGGTTAGTATTAATAACTGTTCGTCTATTTCTTCTCTTCTGGCGTACAGTGCTGTGTCCAGCTGTAACCGTCTTGTGACGTTCGTCATCAGTTGTTCGTTGTGGTATAACGATTTTTCTAAGGCCTCCATGTGGCCTATTGTGGCATTTATCACCTTTAATTGACTTTTTGCGGTGTGCCGTAGAGTCTGTTGCTGATTTTGTATCAGTTCAAGCTGCTCCTGTATGTGTTTTGCGTCGTCGGCATCCATAGTGCCGAACAGCGTTTTGCTGATCGTGCCGATCGCGTCTATTAAACCTCGTTTATTATTATTTGTTTTATATATAGTCTGTAATCGCGTTAATAATTGCGTTAATTTTTTGTTATTTTTCTCTATCGTATGGAGAATGTTTTTGCACGTCTGCTGCGTGTCCTTTGCGATTATCGTTTCGCATACTTCTTCGGCTTGCTGTAGAAATTCCTGAAGTTGATGATATCGGTTTCCTAGGGCTGCTACGTCGATTTTAATCGCTGGTTTCCATGTAGCTTCTACCTGTTGTAATTGTCCGGTTCTCTCAAAGTATATTCCCGGCTCGCTGCTGAATTGTCGTATCTCGTACGATGGTGCTGTCTCAGGTTTCGCTTTTTTCGCGAAGTGCTGGACGACGATCAGCGTCCTGTAAGATAAGGACTCATGTTACCTTTCTTCGAATTTTTACCTTGGCTTGATAATGCCTTCTCCTCGCGTTTTGACGTAGAACTACGTCTTTCTCGGGAGGTATGGGGGTATGACTGCAACGTTTTCTTGCAACGTTTTCATGCAACGTTTTCTTTTTCTCGAAAAGTATTAAAGAAAAATATACTTTATTATATAGTTTTTGAAAGCTCTCGATGTAAGCTAAATGTTTTCGTGGTTAATTTTTTGATATAAGTTTGTTCTCGAAAAGTATTAAAGGAAAATATACTTTATTATATAGTTTTTGAAAGATTTCGATGTAAGCTAAATGTTTTCGCTCATCGTTGGTTATGTTCTTTTGATATTTCATCAATTTTTCGAAAATTTTTTAATATTTGGAATTTTGGATAGTGCGACCTCTTCGTTGGTTGTTAAATGTTTTCGCTCTTCGTTGGTTATGTTCTATTCTAATAGACGTAGTTCTACGTGTTAATTGCGGCACAGTGGTTACTGTGCTTGTTAATTTTTTTTCTCTCTTCGCGCGTTTAGTTGCTTTTGAGACGTAGTCCAGAGAACTTTAATCAATTTTATTAAAAGTGCGGTGCATTCAGTGCAATCTGTATTTCGCGCCGGCGTCTTGCGACGCCTGCATGCGGTCGTATTAGTTGAGGGCGGCGCGAGCGGGTGCCGTAAGTTTGCCTGGTGCGCCTACTACTAGTGCGTGTGCGGGGCCCTCCTCGTCTCGCTCGCCCCCTCCCTCCTACGTAGAAGCGGCCTTAACACCCCCGGGCACATGGGTGCTTATCCGGCTCTTGGAGGTCACGTTGTATGTGGCCACCGGTCGACGTGTGGTGCGGATGATCCGCCGTGATTGATGTTCGGTAAGTACATATTATCTAATTTTCCTTAGTTTTTTTTTATCGCCTATTTTCTATCGCCTACTTTCTATTGCTTACTTTCTTTTGCGCTGTTTTTACTGTTCTATAAAGGGCTTTAATCGGTTTACGTGTACTCGCGTGGTTTTCCGTCCCTTTTTGATCGTGTAATTGACGTCTGAATGTTTTTCAATTACTTCATATGGTCCTATCCACGGGGATTCTAATTTTTTCAATCTCCCTTTACGCACTGTTTCGTCGTGCAAGAGAACTTTGTCTCCAACTCGGAAATTAATTTCTTTTGTCTTCTTATCATACGTCCTTGGCCTTGGCCTTAGATTTTTTGTTTCGCAAATGTTCCTTTGCAACTCGTTGTGTCGCTCTTAATTTTTCTTTTAGCTCGTGCGCGTAATCGTCATACGTATACGTTGGTTTCGGTGGTTGCGACAGTGCCGTCGGTAGTGTCGCTCGGTGCCCGTATACTAATTCAAAGGGTGTAAACCCGGTCGCCGTGTGGGCGTCGTGTTATACGCGAACATTGCGTATTGCGTCCATTCGTCCCAGTCTGTCTGGTCCGCGTTAATATAATGTCGCAAGTATTCGGCTAATGTTCTGTGAGAGCGTTCCAATGCTCCATTACTCTCGGGATGGTAGGCCGTTGTTTGAATTTTTTCTATCTTCAATAATTTACACGTGCTTTTAAATATCTCACTAAGGAAATTTGTTCCTCTATCCGTCAGTATTTTGTCGGGGATACCGTATTCAAAGATAATCTTTGTGACAAATTCTTTCGCGATTGTATTCGCTTCTTGATTAGGTACGGGTATCGCCTTACTGAATTTTGATAAATTATCCTGAAACGTGAGGATATATTTATTTCCGTTTTCGGTCACCGTCAGTGGTCCTATTATATCTAGAGCACATTTTTCAAACGGTTTGTCCGCGGTGTCTGTTATTACTAAGGGTGCTTTATTTTTTCGCGATAACTTGTTCTTTTGACATAGTTCGCATTTATTAATGTAATCTTCGACGTCTCGAGTTAATCCTCTCCAATTATGCGTCAACCTTATTCGGTTTATGGTGCGTTCCACACCCTGATGTCCTCCTACAGGTGCATCATGGTATTCGTATAATATACGTTGTTTCTCTTCTTCTGTGTATTTTTTTTTGCTCTCCTCTTCGTTATTCTCTTCTTTCTCTATCTTGTTGATATCTGTCGGCACATGTCGACTCAGCGCATCCGCGTTTCTATTCTCTTGACCGGCCTTGTGTACGATAATGTAATCGTATTCCTCTAATTTCAATCTCCATCGGATTAATCGTGATCCGGGGTCCTTTACGCTAAATAGCCAAACCAATGATTTATGGTCTGTCACTATGGTAAATTTTGTTCCATAAACCTATGGTCGGAAGTGTTTCACCGCCCATACTATCGCTAATAATTCTTTCTCGGTAGTATTATAATTTTGCTCGGCTTTAGATAGTACTCTGCTCGCATACGCCACGGGTTGATCTTGACCGATCTTTCCCTGTGACAGTATGGCTCCTATTGCGTAATCTGACGCGTCGGTCGTTACTACAAATTCTTGGGAGAAGTCCGGGTATTTTAATACCGGTGCTGTGGTTAGTTTTTCTTTAAGTATTTCAAATGCATTTTGTTGTTCTGCGTTTCACTCGAATTTGATATCTTTTCTGGTCTTTTTTGTGAGTGGCTTGGAGATTGCTGAAAAATCTTTAATAAATCTTTGATAATATTCGGCTAATCTTACGAAAGCCTGGATGTCCTTTACTTTTGTTGGTCTCGGGAAGCTTTTTACTGCTTCTAATTTTGAAGGGTCTGGCGAGATTCCGTTTTCTGTTATTACATGTCCGAGATACGTCACTTCTTTCCGAAGGAATTCGCATTTATCGGGTTGTAATTTCAAATTATAGTTTCTCAGTCTTTTCAGCACTTCAATTAATCTCTTATTGTGCTCTTGTAAACTTGCTCCGTATACTATTATATCGTCTAAATAGACTAAGCATTGTAATTCTACTAGTCCTGCTAAAACGACTATTATTGCTCGTTGAAATGTCGCTGGGGCATTTTTCAGTCCAAAAGGCATTCGATTATACTTGTAATGTCCGTATTGTGTCGAGAACGCTGTTTTTTCTTTATCTTCTTCTTCCATCGGGATTTGATGATATCCCGAGGCGAGGTCTAGCGTGGTATTTTGCTTTTCCCAGTTAATCTAGGATATCGGTTATGTTTGGCAATGGGAAGGAATCTCCCTCCGTTAGGTCGTTCACAAACCGAAAATCTATTACCACTTTCAGTTTTAATTTTTCTGATGCGTTTCTTTTCTTTGGTACTAATAGCAACAGCGCATTCCACGGGCTCGTGCTAGATCTAATAATTCCGTTTTTCAACATCTCTTTCACTTGTCTATTCACTTCTTCCTTGTGCTTTTCTGGCAAACGGTACGGTTGGACGTTGACCGGTACGCTGCCCGCTTTCGTGGTAATCTTATGCGCGACGATATCAGTGCATGTCAGTGGTTTTCCTTCCACATGCAATACATCGCTGTAATCTCTGCAAATTTCCATAATGGTGTTCTTTTCATCTTCGTTTAAGTGTTGTGTGCGTATCAATTTTTCGACTTTTTCGCTACGCGGCATTGTTTCTTCTGCTTTTTTTACTTGGTTTATTTCTATCTCTTTGCTTCTTCTTGCTCTAACTCCTCTAATGTTACTTGCGGCATTAGCATTTCGACTGTCTTCTCCGTCGTATTCAGTATGCTTGCCGGACATAAAAAGTTTTCTGGCATCACTAGGCAATTTCCTATGAACACTCCTGGCATTGTCTCTTCTGCCTGTATTATTCCTAGTGAATTTTTATCGGTCGCGACTTGTACTATTGTCTCGCTTCGCGGTTTCAAAACCATTTTCTTATACGGGTATAATTTTAATGTGCTTTTCCCTATGCGTATTGAGCTCGACTCGTAACTATATGACGCTCGATGTTTCTTTATAAAATCTACGCCTAGTATTCCGTCGTATTCAATCGGAAAATCATCCTTGACGACATATATCGTGTGCTTGATCTTTCTATTTTTTAAGTCAATAGTTGCTGTAAATTTTCCAATCGTATGGGCTTTATGACCTGTTACTCTTCTAAGGGCCATTTTATCCTCTTCTATCATTGTTTCGCCTTTCAAATGTTTTACTTTTATTATTGATACGGCCGCTCCGGTATCAAACAGTAAATTTATTTTTTTGCACTTTGCTTCTCGCATGGGCAGAGTGATTAAGTCCAGCCCTGCATGCTTTCGCGGCTTGTTCGTCATGTGTGACACCTGATACTCTAACGCCGGTCGGCGCTGCTTTGTGTCCTCTTTGTCTTCCTCATCGCTATTCGCGGCTGAATTACTGTCTTTTTTCCTCGTGCCATTCGTTTTTGGGTGAAAATTTTTATTTTGTCTTCTTGGATTATTAGGTTTGTTGTGATTTGTCTTTTCTTTATTTGGTCGACCATTTAACAGCCAACATTCTTCGCGCATGTGTCCTGCCTTCTTGCAATAATTGCAGACTTTATCTATCGCGTTTACGCGGGGTGTCCTATCGGGTTTCGGTAAGGAGAAACGGTTTGCATATCTATTGGTACGACATTCCCTTCCGAGGTGCTCGTATTTTCCGCATTTTTGGCATTGTAATATCGATCGATTATCGCGCGGTTGCGGCGAGTACGCATAATTATTTTTGGGACGCGGCGGAATTCTACTCGGCCCGTTTACTTTTTCTTCGGCGCTCGCTCCGGCAATCGCTTCTTGCAATGTTGCGAAATGCTGAGCTCGGACAACTAACTTGATCTCGTCTCTCAATCCTAATTAGAAATTTTGTAATGCCTGTTGTTGAATCGTTTCTAATATAGTTCGCTTGCTTTCTATGGTGTAATTTCTTCCCTTTATCATGGAGTCGTATAGCTTCATCGCTAGCTCATCGGCTCTTAATCCGAATGCTCTTGCATTTTCTCCGAGTTTTTGCTTGAGTGTATTAAACTCTAGTTGTAAGTGTGTTGTGCTTTTGCGGCTCAAATAGCAAACACTAATTCCTTCTTTAGTTGTGCGAAATCTCTTATCTCTCGTATTTGAAAGTTTATCATTACTCTTCTTTTTAGCTTTGTGCATAGCACTGCTTCTAATAGCGTTCCTTCTTCCATAAGATTCATGTTTTTTATTGCATATGACGCGGCGCTTAAGAATTCTCGTAATTTACTTGAGGCTCCGTCGAACTCGGGTATCATGTCTCGTGCCTCTTTTAAACGTAGGTATCCGATTGCGCGCTCCGCTTGGTTCCGAATATCGTATGACGTTCTTCCGTACGTCACTTCGAACGGGAGGTTACTTGGCTCACGTCTCGCGTAAAATTCGCGGCGTTCAGGATTCGCCGTTTCTAGTTGATTTACGCGATCTTGTAAGTTGCGGATTCCGTTTAATATCTCGTCGAGAATGGAATCTCTATCGTCCCGCGGCGGTCCGGCCCGTGCGGGTATCGATTAAGACGGTTTATTTCTTCGTCTATTTTCTCCGGGGTTATCGGCGCGTTGTCATTTACGTTATTCGCGTCGCGGTTGCTATTTGTTGCTTCCGCCATCTCGATTACGTTCACGTGTCTCGGGGCAGAATAATACTCTTGCGGGTCAAATACGCTGCTATCATACGAGGTCAATGAGAACTCTCGTCTGTGTGTTCGCCTACTGGTCGTATTGTCCGCGTCTTCGGATTGTGCGTGCGCGTGTGAGGGGTGGAGTCTATTTTCGTCGGGGCAGTTATTTTGTCCTACTACTCTCGCGTAAAATATAAATCTAAAATTATAACGGAATCGTCGAATTGGGATTCGCGTTCGATTACGCTGTTCGGGTGTAATTCCGGTTCTGATTCGTTTTCGCTTGAGTAGTACGCGTCTTTCTACGCACGGATTCGCGATTATCGCTTACGACTTCTTCGGTCGTTTGCACGGGGCATAACGGTCTATTTCTACGCGCTCGTCGTGACGTCTCGCTATGGAGCCACGATTGGTTTAGTTCCGCAGGTGGATTTTCGTTTTCCGACATCTACGGTGATTGCGCTTTACATAATTTGCTTAGTCGACTTACATTACGGTCGCTAGTCGCATGTTGCTGGTCGGTGCTTGTGCCGCCTTATCTGTCGGTGAGCCTCCGTTGAGGTAGGTCGGTGCCTTCTCGGGTTACGCTGCTCGCTTGTCCCTCGTCGGCCGCTACCGTGTTGTCCGTTGCTTTTGAATCTGGCTGCCGTGTCTCCGTTGAGGATGTTGCACTGCCTCACAGATTCACTTATTTTTCTGTTTTAGCTGCCGTTCCCGTCTTCCTGCCACTGGATCCCTCACGCTGCCACCATTTGTTGTGCCCCCTTTTTACGGCGGGACACCTGGGATCGTTTTATCC
>NW_020221651.1:0-1569 GCF_003070985.1 Temnothorax curvispinosus
CTGGCGCGGCCTGGCGCCACCAATCATTGCGTGTGAAAACCGGCCTTAATGTAAAAAGCGGGAAACACAGGCTTTTGCATAACGCATAATACATGAGCATAAGAAAATTGATTGGTTTATTTCCTTATGCACATATGCATGTGGACCACGCAATTTTCTTATGCTTACGCATTATGCGTTGTGCAGAAAAGTGTGTGCTTAAACTCGCATAGGTGCATAACCATATGCATAAAGAAACGGCGTGGTCTATTTCCTTATGCACTTTTGCATATGGACCACGCACGTCTCTTATGCTTATGTTTATGCGCTATGCAAGTTTGTCTGGGGCTGCGGTCCACTTGACACTACAAATGCTTCGAAGCATTCTTCTTCTCTTTTCTTTCAATGAAAAAAGAAGGAGAAGACGAAGCTCCAAAGCATTTGTAGCGTCAAATGGACCGCAGCCTTGGATTGACCTTTAAGGGCCAAAGCACATAACATGTAACATGGAGTAGCGATATACGACGGTCGTAGTCTCCGACCTGACAGATCAGGATTCAGGATACGCCAAAGCTTGTGCGTCACTTACGTCCACGACTACGACTGTCATATGTGCTTTGGTCCTAACTCGTTATATGCAATATCGTTATCGTAATGTTGGGTTGCGCAGGTATACTATTTATGGCAAAAAAACTGTGCAACGACAATATAATGATAACGATACTGCATATAACGAGTTAGGACCAAAGCACATATGACAGTCGTAGTCGTGGACGTAAGTGACGCACAAGCTTTGGCGTATCCTGAATCCTGATCTGTCAGGTCGGAGACTACGACCGTCGTATATCGCTACTCCATGTTACATGTTATGTGCTTTGGCCCTTAAAGGTCAATCCAAGGCTGCGGTCCATTTGACGCTACAAATGCTTTGGAGCTTCGTCTTCTCCTTCTTTTTTCATTGAAAGAAAAGAGAAGAAGAATGCTTCGAAGCATTTGTAGTGTCAAGTGGACCGCAGCCCCAGACAAACTTGCATAGCGCATAAACATAAGCATAAGAGACGTGCGTGGTCCATATGCAAAAGTGCATAAGGAAATAGACCACGCCGTTTCTTTATGCATATGGTTATGCACCTATGCGAGTTTAAGCACACACTTTTCTGCACAACGCATAATGCGTAAGCATAAGAAAATTGCGTGGTCCACATGCATATGTGCATAAGGAAATAAACCAATCAATTTTCTTATGCTCATGTATTATGCGTTATGCAAAAGCCTGTGTTTCCCGCTTTTTACATTAAGGCCGGTTTTCACACGCAATGATTGGTGGCGCCAGGCCGCGCCAGTCGACTAATGCCAGTAAAAATGCAAGTGTAAACACTTGATGCAAACTGGCGCTAGTAATGTGGCGTTTACTGGCGGTTATTGGCCAAAGCATATAACCTCAAAATTTGAGGTTATATGGTTGTTGTCATTTACTGTGTGTTTAATAAATGTTAAATATTTTCCATAGTATACGCCAATCACTGTGTAAATACTTGTGAGTTTGCTAGTCGGTTCTGGCGCCAATGAATGCCAGTCAGTTGGCGCCAC
>NW_020221652.1:0-1024 GCF_003070985.1 Temnothorax curvispinosus
TATGCCAAACTTAACAATTATACTTACAGAAACCAGAAATATTAACGAACGTATACAGATGAATATAGTGGAATGCAGCTCGGCAAACGGCAAGTTCCACCGCGGTTTTTGTTTTGGCGCCTGTGCAACGCACGCTATTTGCTGTTCGGGGAGCTATCGCGCTATTGGCTCCGCGAACAGTCTTGGTAGCGTTTGCGTTGGTAGCGCGGTAGCGAGCTCCCCGAACGCACCCATAATAAAGACAGTATTCAGAGTGTACAAAGACTAAGACTGTTGTGTTCCCTGCTCATCTCATCACATTTCAAGTCGTCCCTGATTATATTTCCAATAAACAGTAAACAAGAAAAGAAAAAATTTAAAAAATTAAATAATAATAAAAATAATTAAAAAAATAAAAAAGGGATTTTAGATTTGCCATGTTGAATCCGCCATTTTAAAATTCTTCAAATAAGCAAAAAAATGAAATAAGTGACCCAAAAACTTCAAATTACAGGTTTTTAATACAAATGTTACATAGAACTGTGACTTGCAACCGCCATATTGGATCTGCCATTTTGAATTTGTTCAAATAAACCACAAAATTGGAATCAGTGACCTCAAAAACCCGTGTATACCAATTTATAAGTAATTTTCTTGAAAAGACAAAAAGTTACTAAATTATGTCCGCTAATTTGGCGTTTCGGCCCACTGTGCGACACCTACGTCACTATAACACGAAAACCAAGGTAAACGGACCAATTTGCTCGGACAGTTTCGACGGTCCCGGTAACGTGCTTGCCCACACGTCTCTCCCGACGGACGAAGCGGGGATCGTCTCCGAGGTGCACGTCGACGGGGACGAGCCGTGGCACATTTACATCAATAAACACCCCGCGGATAGGTTCTCCCTGCATTACACGCTGACGCACGAGATCAGTCACTCTCGGATTGTTGCACAATAGACGCAAAACATCGGTGATGTTCGCGTTCACGCCCGTCAAGCAGTATCCGGTCAAGCTCGACAAAAACGACATTGCCGACATTC
>NW_020221653.1:0-1020 GCF_003070985.1 Temnothorax curvispinosus
AAAAAAAATACGTATGTCTTATTTTTACGTCTACTAAAACATATTAAAAAATTATCCAAATCGGCGATTTACACTTGGGTAGTGTTACTTGTTAGTCGTATATAGTAAACTATTGCATAGGACAGGATTTCAGATGCATGTTCTTTACAGGGAAACGTGAAAGTGTAAGAATCAAGTACTTCATCGAGAGTTACATCGAAGAAAAAAAAATTATCCAAATTGACTAATGAATAAGGTGCTTACGTAAGCGAAACGTAAGCACCTCATTCAATTATATGACAGTCATATATCGCTACGCAATATTACGTGCTTTGACCCTAACTCAATAATATCTTTCTTACTCAATAATATCATCTTTCTTACCTTGCAATACTTTCTTGCATGCAGCCAAACACTGTCCATTTCAACTTTGGAATACCTGTAAAAAATAAAATAAAATGGCAAAAATTGAAGGATTGATTTATATTTTCTCTCGTATGTACTTGATTTTAAAAACTGAAATACCTGCAAGAATTTTAAAAATAAAATAAAAGGAGATAAAATTAAAGAGTTGATTTTTATTCGTTATACTTACCTTGAATTGACAACCTGGAATACCCACAAAAATAAAAAAAAAGGATAAAAATAAACATATAAAAAATATTTTTATTTGTTCTTAATCTTTAGAATAAAAAAACTCGTATTTATTTTATATTTATATTTATTTTTATATATTTATTTTTATTTATATTTATATTTATATTTATACATATTTTATTAATTTGTAGTCTTTAATTATTTAAAGCATTATTATTTATCACATTATTATTGTGAAAGAATTAAAAAAAAAAAATTAAGGGCACGGAGTTTCGAACCCATAATGTCGAGACTACGAAGTTGACACAAAACCACTCCGCCAAATTTCATATGACAGATATCCCCCCCGGCCTCCGGCGTCCCTCGCCACCGCGCGAACATCGATCGCAACAACTCTAGTGGCTATTAGATGACTTAAAAACAACTTCACTAAGCGACCTACCC
>NW_020221654.1:0-3386 GCF_003070985.1 Temnothorax curvispinosus
CCTCACGTTCCCAATCTCCGCTCTTCCCGACTCTTCCGTACTCACAAAAATTATTAACACACACAGGTTCACAATTTAGAACTATCTATTACAATTAATATTTGCAATTAATATCACTGACTCACATTTTAAAATTGATTATATTTGCAATTTTAATACTGCTCGCGTTATGTTCGTTTGACTTGAATGCTCGCGTTATGTTCGTTTGACTTGAAGTTTCAGCTATGTAACAAACTTAAACGAAGTTCATGCGAGACAAAACGTCAATTCGTAACGGTATTCACTGAATACTATTTCTTATTTGAATTTAATTTCAATCTCAAATCGAACTTTCACAACAGGCATTACAAAAAATATTGTAAGTATGTGGTATTTGCGGAAGATAACGTTTTATATACAATTCTTTAAAATTCGGTCAATTATTTCCTGAAAAATTTTGGATACAAGTGTACACAAGTATTAATACAAGTGTACACTAAAAAATAAGCATTTATAAGATATATAATGAAATTTACAAAAATAATTTAAATAATAATCTGCATATAATGTATAATTTATAAAACATATTATATGACATGATTTTCACACAATTCTCAAGGAAAGAATAAATATTTCTTATATCTTATTTTTATATCTCACATTTTAATATTATTTTCAATTAATATTATTAGATATTGATTCAAGTCAACATTATATATTTCATAACATTTTTAGATAGCTATAACTCCTCAATCAGACAACAAAAAACAGAAATGTCATAAACAGCATTAATATCAGCATATTTTAATATTACATTTTCAATTAATATGATTGGATATAGATTTAGATCAACATTATATAATTTGATAATATTGTTAGATAACTATAATGACTCTTCGATCAAATAATAAAAAACAGAAATGTCATAAGCAATATTAATATCTGCATCTTATATGTTTGGGTAAAAAGAAGTGACATATCCATCATCAATTCTTTTCCGATAGACTGCGATATAAACTAAAATAAATTGATTATTTCATTATCTATAATGCCTCAACAAAAATTACAATCTACTATTCTTACTATTCAGTACAATTGATGCAACCATTTGGTTAGTAAGAGAAGTGTAGTTCAAAATCACAACAGTAATTATCATATACGCAATGAAGAACATTCCGTCAGCTTTATTGCTACTTTTGACGATCAGTTACGTGTTTGGTTTGAGAATTGTTGAATTTTCAACATATCACCGAAGATATTTCAATCTCTTGTACGTGCTGCTCTTCTGGTTGGTTTATTATTTCCTTTTCAGCTATAAAGTAATGCCTTATGTTAACATTGTTTATCCTCTTACATACCGTATTTGTATTTATGTGGAGATTTTCACAATGTTATTGACAATTGCGATTGGAGTGTATTATAATAAGGTAAGAAAATTTCGGCATTAGTCGCTCATTCAAAATTTTAGTTACATTTCGAAATAATACAACTTCAATATCTGTATTAATATAGAATTAAATTTTATATATAGTAATAAAATTTTTAATTCATAACTTCTATATTTAATATTATATTTTATATTATAATTTATTATTCCTTATCTCTTATCTTATTTTTATAATAAAAAAACTTGTCATAAGAATATAAAATGCTTTGCATGTTGATACAATATAAGTTATTGTTAATTTTTTTTTCAATATATTTAACAAATTATTGTTTCATGCAAAAAAAATATATTATAAGAATGCCATTTATATTCAATTATATCTCTTTGAAGTTAAGATAATTACGTTATTAGACATAGGATAGACAAGTTTTCAGATAAACATTTTTTCTTTGTGCATTATCACGCATTGCGTCTTACATCAGAAATTTAGGGACTGCTTAAAAAAGCTTACAATTGTGGACGATACATTGGAAAAACTTGGAACAACAACAGATTACCACAAACTGTATATGAAAACGATATGGTTCGTCTTGAGTTTGATCATAATAGTCACATTATTAACTTATATAGAGACTCGATGGTTGCAATATGAATACAATTATGACGTTACAACAGCTATCTATATTGTCTGTATAATAAATTATTGTACTCATGTTAATTGTATTAGAAGTCTGATTTTTACGAGTATTCTTAGGTTGGTATATCTTTTATATAAAGAAGTTATTTTAGTAGAATTATATGTATAGGAAAGACTGGGGCTCGTTGGCACAAGAGGCAAGTTGGCAATGCATACTGTTTATGTATTTATAGCGAAAAAAACAATGAAAAAGTTATCAACTTTTCCCAAAGTTTTATTTAAACCAAACAAGTATTACAATAGAAATAGAGAAAATTCTGATTCAAGAGGTAGCAAGATAGCAAATTTTCGAGCGTTTAAAAAAATCGTATTAATGTTTTTTCAGCTTGAGAAATAAATCAAAGTGACGTATCATTAGTTAAAAGAAAAGTTTCTGTTACTATATGACATGTTATTTTGAGGAACAACAGTAATTTATTGTAATAAAATGACTGAAATCACACGTATATAAGGATGGGATATACTGGTTCATATCAAGGCACGCTTAGCTTGTTGTTGCCACTCGCGTGAGACCTGTGTGAGTACCTATGTGATTTGCTATCTACAATGCTGATAGAAGCTAGATATATATTTATATTAATATTTTTACGTTGAAGAAAGCTACATTTAAAATAGTTTACAATTGTTTTTCTGCAACAACATTTTGCTATTCGATCATTATAAAATAACTTTCAAAAGATACAATCTTTATCAAAAAATGCATATCTGTTACCCGTTTTGTGTCTATTACGTTTTCATTAATTTAACATAAACTTTTGTCGCATAGCCAATTTACCCTACTATTGGGACAAGTTAGCTACAATGCAGCATGTTCGTATTTCACTTATTACAAAGAAACTATACAGCATACAGGAGCGTTCCTGGCATAAAAATGATAGAGAAAGGTTCTCTCTATCATATTAGTACTGTTTAATCATAATAATTGGTTGTTTAAAAACTCAAATGCCGAAATTGTGAAAACTGTGCCAAGGAGCCCCGGAATTCTCTATTTTTTTAAGATCTTTTAAAGATTTAAATACAAAAATATATTTTTGCATATACATATATTTGCTAATGGTACGAAACATTATCCACAAATCTTTTCTCTATTTCAGATATATAAAAATAAAGTTTGATCAAATTAATAAATTTCTTTGGAATTTGACAAGAAATAAACATAGAATAACGGCAATTTGGGAAAATCCTGTATCACATTCGCATCAACGCAGATTTCCAAAAGTTGCAAACAATGACTGGCTGATTTACGTTTTAATGTAAAAATTAAATGTAAATTCTAAAAATAATGGTAATTGCATATAATCAATTTAAAATATTGCATTTACT
>NW_020221655.1:0-11752 GCF_003070985.1 Temnothorax curvispinosus
TTTGCGCATACGTTTCTCGTTAGAGAATCGGGCCCCGCAGTTAATCTTTTCTCTTTTTCTCTCCAACGTGAAAAGAAAAAGAGGAAAGATAAACCATGCAACAAGTTTATTAATTATCTCTCCCAAACAATAATACCATTTGATGTTTATGGTTGAAAAGAGCGCGCTAAAAGCATAAAAAAGTCATCTCGAGTCCTATAATCTATAATTGAGAGTCTAAAGACCTGGACCAACCTGGACACCGCGTTGTAGTGGCGGCCGCATGTATGGGGGATGAAGGCGCAAGATGTTCAATTCAAATCCTATTAAAAAATAAATGCAAACCAAAATACTTATTTTTGATGGATGTTAGCGTTAATATAATAGATATTTTCTTTCAAGAAGACATATAATTAATCTTTTTGTCACTCTCAGCTAACTTATCACTTTTACACACTCTACGTCATCCCAACCAGGGAAACTTCTGGTTTTATCCCATACATGGACGGCCGGTGTCCAGACTTTTATTATAGGGACTCTTTAAAAAGAGTCCAACTTATCACAATTATAATTGTCTTGAAAATCGTGCACAAGTAGTACCCGTTTCATATAAGCTTAGACTTGTATGCTTATAATAAAAGCACACGATTAGATTTACTACAGAAATATTAGAAACGCTTGTATATTCATTACTTTTATTTCATACGATATACCACATACTATAACAGTAATAATATATAAAAATGTGACAGTCGCAATACTTATGGACTAAATAATAATATTGCCAGATTATAGCCGACGTACATTTGAATTTATACAGCCAAATTCTATGCATACGTATCGACACTGTATACAGTCTTTGTTTACATGTTGTTTCCCTTTTCTTCATTCTTTTTATTTGTTTCAGCCAGTCCGTGGAGTTAAAAAAGTAACCACGAGTATTATAATATATACCGAAAACCGGATAGTATACAAATAATATGGTTATTAAGTAGTTATTATAAGCGCGGTTCAGAAACGTAACAGTCACTTGCTGGGGGACATCTCGTTATCTACATAGTATAGATTGATGGAGAGTTTATATTTTTCTTACTCGAGAACTTGTGGTTCCATGAAAGATCGATCGTTAACGATTTGACACAAATTTTCTCCCGCGTACGAAAGCAAAGGAGAGATCTCGACATTGTCCCCGACGTCTCTCGCACCTGCTTTCAGCAACCACTTTTTATGTAACGTGAGCAAATCGGTGCGGGCGGTGCTCGGGCAATCTTGACCAGCGGAACTTGAATTTTTCAGCGGGCTAAATTCCTCCTCACGCGTTCCCTGCCATACTGCGAAATTCTTTGCGAAGGGAAACACGTCAAACACAAATTTCTCTATCTTGATGCCGTTAGGAACGTTTGGAATGATTCTTATTCCATCGTCATTAACGTATGGAATTTTCTTTTTTGCCACGTGCAGAGGCAAATCTTTCTCGTAAAGATATCCGACATCTTTTAAAAAATCGATCGTGAAGTAGTGATTGCATATATTAGCAGCATTGTATACCAGTTGTCCATCGGCATGTCGAAGCTCCGCAGTCTCTTTCGTCATTTCGCTATATTCAACTACTTGATAGTGATTTTCCACCTATATCAACCAAAATAAAAGTAGTAAAAGATAGGTATAGGTGTGTGTGCGCGCGCGCGTGCATAAGTATATACAGGGTGTTAAAAAAAATGCTACATATTTTGAGAACAGAAACAGATAGTATGTTGAATGTTTGTACGTCATCGATGGTGTTAAATATACCAAGGTCTTTAAATGTATGTATCCTCATAGCCAAAAATAGGGAGGTGTATTCGCAAGAGGAATTAAAGGATGCGTAGCAATGAATGGGAACTACATAGGGCACCTCCTACATTATACGATGAAGACTGGCCCATATCTTAACATTCTTAACAGATATTTAATTTAAGACCCATGTTTACTGGACATTTTCTTATTGTTTTGATAAATACCACTGTTCTCAAAATATGTAACACTTTTTTTCAACATCCTGTATTAATATTATAAAAGAAAACATGCCTTGCAAACTACGCCAACAGCTTCAGAGGGAGAAGACTTGTCGATAACTTTAACTCCGCAGTCGGTCTCAGACAGCAAGCAGTATCCTATGAATATAGGATCCGCTACTTTCACCAAGATGTTGTCCACGGAATGTGCGTGAATACTCCGAATACCGCGTTGTAACATATCGTCCAATATTCCTTGATTTTTCAAAGCGCGATACAATCCTCCGTTACCATCGGGAGCCTTGGAAAGACGATGCTTCGCGTCCAAAATAATCTTTCCGTCAAAGGTGAAACACGGTAGCATACCCTGTTTGAAGGCTTTGACATTTTTATCTTTTAAACCAAAATAGTTGCGTTTGCTTAGATATTCAACAGTGGCGTCATGAGTGGCTTCGCTAGTAAGGATATACCTGAAAACGAAAATGACGTCAAGTGACGCTTTCCTTTTCCTTAGCATAGTGCACAGTAGGATACTTGTAGCTACCCTTGTAAAACAATGAATACGTATAATGATTCTTGCAAACCTACCAGGTTATTTCTCCATGTTTTCCATACCGTTGCTGCGCCATATTTTGCAGAGAGAGTATTCTTTCTGCCTGCAGTTGGAAAAGAGTTTTATGGGACGGCAACGCAACGTCGTACATTCCCTTAGGATAGGTGACTCCTAGACGCGTGCCTTGACCACCTGCCAACAGTACGACGGCGACGCGACCTTCAGCTACTTCTTTCAAGCCACGTTCCTCGTACATGTCCAACTCTTTCTCGGTGGACGTCTTGGCAGAGGCACGCTTGGTCCCATTGATCGGCTGTAACTTGGCATCCAGCGTACTCTGGCCGATGCGCTGGGAGGATTCCACAGCCCTCTTGAAATATCCGGTAATTTCCTGCAGGTCAAGCTCATCTATATCATTCGCCAGATGGTACCTATCCTCGTCCACCAGCTCCTCCCAAAATCGGAGCAGATGTTCCTGGTCGTATTCACTCAGCTTCTCTCTCAGGCGCTCCATGTCAACCCGCTTGTTAACACGCAGCGTTTGACACTTGCCAACGCGATATATATATCCCCTTATCGCGCGTCGTGTTTATCGTCGCGCGTTGCTCTCGGTAAATCTCTCGATACGGCTGCCCACGTCACGTCACGTCAAGAGACGCGAACGCGAACGCCAACGCGAGCGAGCGAGCGAACGGGCGAGGGAGGAAAGGAAGAAAGGAAGGAGCAACAGGCAACAGGCAACAGGTATTCATCCGGTTCGATCGGCCTCAGCCGCAGGTAGTAGTGGCAGTGACAGTGGCAGTGGCAGTGGCAGTGGCAGTGGCAGCGGCAGCGGCAGCATACCTTTGCTACCTTCACTTTCACGATTCCACGTAGCACGCCCACGTCGATTTCTCTTATCGGCCCCTCCCGCCCGGCCGGCCTTCTCCGCGGACTCCGCGCGTATATTCTTCCTTTTTCTTGCAATCATATCTCTTGCAAGCTTACAACGAGTGGATATCGTCGTCCGTCGTCGTCGTCGTCGCTCGGTCGCAACGAGAAAAGTTACCTCTTCCGCGACAACAGTGACAGATAACCTGTGCCTGTGTATCGACGAGTTGTTTATTCGTTCGTCTTACATCTACGTGTAAGCAGCCGAGATGAGAAGACGCGCGTCACGTTGTTCTCTCGACCTCGCGACGGATAAGCCAAATACAAATGGACATGTATGCAAATTAAACGAATTTCCCTCTTGTTCCTTGATTCTTTCTTCCGGTTAGCGCGCAGCGGCCAGCGGCCACGGCGAGGCCAGAGCCAGAGCCAGACCTGTCACCACTTGACCACTGTCATCTGTCATCAGACGCGTGCCGGTGTGAGCTGTGAGCGCCGAACACGTGAGCTGGTTGAGCACGTGTTAGCCGTGCATTCGTTAGCGCTGGCACTCGAGACTGCTCGAGACTCGAGGCCTCGAGGCCACTTGACGCCGCCGGCCGCGCAGGGAACTGCGCGGATTTATACACTTATTTATCTCAAATCTCACTTATAGCTTTAAATCTTCTCGCGACTCGCATGCACAGCTGGATAATAATGTATTTTCAGAAAAGCCCTTTTATCGTAGTCGTTATGGTAACAACGATCTTGTTTATTGTTAGTTTTGCGATTGTATTATAAAGACGATGTACGCGCGTGCGCGCGAATATTGATATTTGTGTTTGTGTGCTTCAAACGAACAATATATTTTTATTTGAATTGAGGCGCAGAAAAATTGGTAAAGAACTAATATTTCTGTCGAGATGTATCATATAGGCTGCGGTCCGATTCACGCGCTATCACGCTCACACAACTCACAACGCTGACAAGCTGTTATAAAAGGATCGTTCTGTCTACTGTCTATCTTTCGTTGCACATCGAATATATCAAACAAAGATAGAGCGATGTTTTCAACGCTGTGAATCGGACCATAGCCATAATAAATTGTGTTTATTATTTATACATATATTTCTGTGTAGATGCGCGCGGCATAAAAGGCATGGAAGGCTCGCGCTTCTTTTATAATTTGTGAATCGAAACTGTGTATTCGTTATGACCATTATGGTGGAAATATTTAAATAAAATAAAAAAAAATATATATATATATATATATTTAATTAACTCAATATTGTTCAATCTATTGCGTTTTATTTTTCATCCTGCACTTGTCGAGCATTAATCAAGCCATTTGGCCCAACTATTACCCGAATTTGGGTAGCCGAGGCTTGGCAAGCAAGTGCCGCCCAATATTGGGCCAAAGCTTAATAGCCAATCCTTATTCTTTATCATTATTATTAGATTTACAATTTTCTTTTCAAAAAAATAATTAAAAATATATAATTTTATTAAAAAATTTCATAATGAGCCGGCACTGGTTTCTGACATTCACCCGACATTGAGAAATATTATATCATATATCTAATTCAAATTTTATTACTCTTTTTAAACTGAATTTGTTTCTTAAGATGATTTTTGAAAAATTATATATTTGCGCTGGTTATGACATATGTAGACTATATATAATGCTTACATCAAATTAAGAAGTAGTCTACCACATAAGGCAGTTGGCTCACGATCCAGAGGTCCCAAGTTCGAATCCCACCAAGGTAAGTGTGTTTTTCAAATACCGGAAAATATTTATAATCATAGACTGCATCTTAAGAAACAAATTTAGTTAAAAAATAGTAATAAAATTTCGAAATAAATAATTTTTTTTATGTCGGGTAAATATTAAATGTATACAGAATATGCGATATCCCATTTTTAATGTTCTTAAAATAATCTATAAATGTTCTATAAATATATTTTGCACATATAAAAAAATTATGGATTATGCGGAAAAATTTATAAAACATTTGTAGATTATTCGAGAATATTTACAGAAATTTCTAAGGACATTCAAAGCGGGACATTACACGTTCTTTGCACATTTATAGATCATTCCTAGAAAATTCATGAATATTCTAAAGAATATTTATAGAACATTCATGGAATATTTCATGCTGTATGGGTTTTATTTAAATATTTTATTTATATATTTTATTTAAATATTTTATTTAAATAATATTAATGTTTTTGAAATAATTCCATTTCTAATTGCATCGTATTTCAATGCAAACCAAACAGTTCAAGTTCAACGGGTTACCATACGAATCCTTCAGCAGAACGTTAAAATACTGCGGAACAATACCTTTGCTTCTGTATTGTCCGCGTTTCTTTATTTGCAAATTAATATATCAAAGGTTTTATATTTTCACGGTTCCCATATAATTGTAAAAAAAGAAGTGATATCCGTACAAAACATATCTTTTTTGAAAAAAAATAATAAAATGCGTCAAAAATACGTGCTTTATACACAAACTTTATTTTAAAAAATTTTGACCAAATTTGGTCTTATAATTACATATTTTTTACTACGAAAATAATGATATCAAAAGGTACACACCTGTACTGTTTTTTTATTATTTAGATTCACACACAAAAGACATTTGGCGCCAAGTTTCTTATCATATTTATTTAGCGCAAACCTTCTGATGTTATTGCTTTTTTAGCAAAAAAATACAAATAGCATTATAAGATCAAATTAGATTAAAATTTTCTCTCTTTGATAAAGGTGTTGTATGGAGCACGTATACTTGGCGTGTTTTTTATCTTTCTTGGAAAAAGGTAAGTTTGGAGATCTATGTGCGAGATCTGGTAGTTAGGTAAATTCAAACTACATATCCGTGTAAACATACATCATAATAAATAAACTATATGTCTCTTTTTACCATTGTGAGAAATTCTATATGAACGCTTGCTGAGGCAATCACTGTATCATATTTAATATTAAACAATATGTATTACAGAACGGTCGTGGAATAATTTCGAGAAATTGAAACCTTCGCTGGTGAAGTGCACGACCTGTAAAAAAGAAATTAAGATACCTCTTCCAAAAAATCGCACAACAAAAATGAGAGCTTATTTAATGTACATGGAATATCTCTCGATGATGACACTCCCACACTACCTGACCACTTGAAACAATATTACTCGGAGTTATCGGGACATAAGGCAAAATCATAATTCTCACTTTCTATGATAATACTATTCGATCAACGATAGATGCAGATACAGATCTGAAGATTATCAGCTGCAGAATACAAAGATCTAATTCTACTATCAGTAATGCAATTTTCCCTCTAACCCACCGTTGATATTTCTTCTCTTTCTTAAGAAACAACCTTATGCCGCAATCCCCGTTTCATGCTAGATGTCGAAGTCGTCAAGCTATTATTCCCCGGAAATATGCACTGTACGTTAATGTTTAATTTTAAAGATCTAAACTGCTTCAAAAGTATAAAAAATTAAAACATTGCGTTTTGATACTTCGTCGTGTTACGCGTCCTTTGCTTATTTTTGTTTCTCTTTCAATGTTTACACATGTTGTACGATAACAATGGAATCAGTGACACGATAGACGCTCGCATTAGACACGGCACGGCGGCAAAAGGATTTAACTGAAAAGAAGGCCACAGCGTAGTAGGCCAGGTATTGATTTCGATTTGCCGGAGTGCTCTTTGCATCCGCGCTTTCAGGGTCACTCGAGTACGGCGTAGATGCAGGAAGAGAGCGGACAAGGGTAAAGGTCTTCACACATAAAATCGCGTAAGAACGTAAAACGTAAGCGTAAGAAAATCGACCAATCCCAATCAAGTATTGCGCTGTTCGTAATCCCAGTAGGGGAAAATACTCGATTAGGATTGATCGATTTTCTTACGCTTACGTTTTATGTCCTTACGGCATTTTATGTGTGACGGCTTAAACGGTGTGGCGCGGTGCGGAAGGGCGACCTAACCACCACTGATATTGCGCCGTGCGGCGCAAGATGCGGGATGCGGGATGCGGGACGAAAATGATGGCAGAACATTCCCAATCGGTTGGCGAGTTCGATCGTGTTCAGTCGTGTTTTGTCTAAAAGAAAAATTTTTTTTGAAACGACTGTTACTGTCTGGATTGTTTAACTACCTTGTATCGGCGCCTCTCGAGGCCTCCAACCTCCAACTTTTGTAATTTACGCCGCTTGCGGCTTATACGACGAGTGGATCGCCCGGGCCTTATTTAGAGCAGTATTGCTTGACGGCCAAATTATAAAAAGAAGACAACAACACAAGAGGGGCGCAAATCTCGCAGATTTCCGACGAGGAAGAAGTCGAGATCTCTTCGTCGCAGTACCGAAACGTATGTGAGCTAATTACCATGACTAAATCGGATTTTAAATACACTGATGTGAATTTTTATCAATACAAAATTAACTTTTAAAAAAAAAGTAAAAAAAGACGCCAAGTACACGCGCAATGTATGTTGTAAATCCAAAAATCCTAAATAGTAGTAACTTTATTTCTTCCTAACAAAATAATTAACAAAATTGCGTTACCTAACCTCAAATAAGCAATATATATTTTTAAAAAAGATGTGTAATTGCCCCAGTTGGAAAGCGAATGTATATATTGCTTTGAAAAATAATTGAATCAAAATTTTAGTACACTTTATTAAATTTTGAGGTCTAGCGAAAATAAAAATTCCCATTTAACTCTCGTGTAATATTTGATTGATACAAAATTAATTTGCAGTTCACTTTTCCATGACCTGTAAAATATATTAAGGATTAAGGAAATATATACTGGACGATAGTGCAAAATTATGACCTATTACGCGAACATTATAGGCGTTTTTCTGCCCGGTGAAGCGTATCTAATTCTTTAGATATCTTGCGCGACATACGCACGCACAGTGGCTTCTTCGTTTTAGATCTATACTTGTAGTTACATCGCTACATATTGCGACGTAGGCTGCGTTCGGAAACGTCACCCTGGTATACTCACCCCTTCTCTTTCTAACTCGCTGAGATAGAAAGAGAAGGGAGTACACTCGAGTCAACTCGGATAACGTTTCCGAACGCAGCCATAGTAGAATACAATAAAGTATGCATATTCCGAGAAAAAAAATATAAACATGCACGCGAGGTATACTTGTCTACCTGTAACTTCTGTATAAAATATGTATACCGTGAATAATTAAAATAGCACAACTCGCAAAGGAATCGAGATCGATCTAGGAATCTGTGATTATAAAGGGCTATGACTGTAGGGTATAAACATATATATCGTTAAAAAAAAAATAAAGGATGTTTCAATTACTTTATAGAAACTTTTCAGAAATATTTTTACAGATTGACCCGAAACTTGGAGAAATGGTTTTCGTTTAATCGCTCGGTCAACTTTCATTGGTTGATTGTGAGCATTTATGTAATGTTGGTATCATACATAATACTCTGATAAAAAAAAACAAACACAGTAACAACTGTGCCGCAACCAACAACGTAGAACTACGTCTACTGTCACTAACTTATGTTGAAGTATTCAGCGAAGGACAGTTGACGTAGGGTTACATCAACTGTCCTTCGCTGAATACTTTAAAGTTTAACATAAACTAGTGACAGAAGTATTATGTATGATACCAACATTACATAAATGCTCACAATCAACCAATGAAAGTCGACCGAGCGATTAAGGGAGTAGTACAGTCTGGCGGAGGACTGTACTACTTCAATTTCAAGATTTATTTGTGACAAAGTGGTAGGCCAATCAGGTTCATGGTGTATACGATATTGAAGTACATGTTTAGGTGCATTTACAGCATTTTTTATATGGAAAAATATTAAGAAATGTAGGAGTTATGTAGGAGGTATTAAATTTAAATGTATTCCCCACAGAGTGACGTTCAAAAATTGTAAAAATGTTAAAAATTGTGAAAGTTATAGCACTTAACAAAAAGAAGTTCATTGGCACAAAATAACTTTTTGCTATAAAGTGCTATAACTTTCACCATGAATCTGATTGGCCTACCACTTTGTCACAAATAAATCCTGAAATTGAAGTAGTACAGTCCTCCGCCAGACTGTACTACCTCCTTAACCGAAAACCGTTTCTCCAAGTTTCGGGTCAATCTGTAAAAATATTTCTAAGAAGTTTCTATAATGTACAATAATTGAAAATTGAAACCTGCTTTATTCTTTTAACGGTACATATGTTTATACCCCAGTCATTTATTTTAATCACAGATTCCCGGATCGATCTCGATTCCTTTGCGAGTTGTGCTATTTTAATTATTCACAGTATACATATTTTATACAGAAGTTACAGGTAGACAAGTATACCTCGCGTGCATGTTTATATTTTTTTCTCGGGATATGCATACTTTATTGTATCCTACTAGGTATGGCTGCGTTCGGAAACGGATTTTACAAATGACTATGTGCGCTCCAAATAATTGTACGCAATATCTCCTTCACTATTGAAATAAGTTTTGTCACTCACCGACCGATGCGCAGCAGCGGAATTATCAGCCACGTAGCTACGTCGATTCTGTAACATATAAGATTTAAAATAAAGTTAAAAAGCGTTAAGTGATTAATTTTTCAAAAAATAATTCTTATAAACAGTGAATTTTTTATTCATCTTTTAATTAAATACTTTTGAAATAATGATATACTTTCCGAAAGAGATCTTCACAAGAATAAAATTTTATAAAATTTTAAATTATTTATTTATCTCTAATTATTATTTTTTAATGAATAAAATCGAACTATCCAAATAAACACAAAGAAATAATTAGTTTTACACAAGAGTAAAAAATATTTACCGTACGGTTGATCCGCTGGCGCCCGATGCCTATCCAAGGTCTCCTCCTCCTCTCAGGCCATCCAGATAATCTGCTGCGTATGATTCTCTCGATGCGACCCTCTCCAAGTCGTTATTTTCTGAAACATTTGAATAAATGATTAAATTAAATAAAAGAAATACTTTCATATATGATATAATATAAAAAAGTCAATCACAAGTCAATTACAGATCAACGTTCTATAACCCTACGCATCGTCACGCGGGTACAACCTGAGGAGACGACTGATGTGCGTGACGATGCGTAGGTTTGTAGAAAACGTTGATCTGTAACATATACAATTTTATCCAAACCATTGGGTGATTGTGAGCATTTGTGTAATGTTGGTATCATACATAATACTCTGATAAAAAAAACGGGCACAGTAATAACTGTGCCGCAACCAGCTCATGTTAAAGTAATGGCGTGTTTACTTTTAGGTACACGGGTCACTGTCCCACCCTTAATTTCGCGTTGGAAAGAGATTCGGAGCCAAATTCCAGTATGGAGGCGGAAGAGCATCCAACTTCTCAGGATAAAGAGATTAAAAAAGATTGTAATAACGAAGCTACGTTTTGCAAGGCAGCTCCGTACACTCAAGGATATACCGGTAAGAGTTCACTCACCGGCGGATGCGTCGTCGCCGCACATTTCACAGCTTCCTGTGCTCGTTCCTTTCGCGTTGCTCTTTTCCGCTCCTCTTCGCTGCTCCCGGCTGTTTCACTCGTCCGCCCGCGAAACGGAAACTTTCGAAATCCGTCATACCCATACCTATGCAACGACGCGACGCGACGTGACGCGAACTTGCGCTAATTAATAATTAATACGTTTACGTTGTGCAGATACCGGGAGAAAGCCGCGGCTCCCGGGCAACTCAAGCGGTGGGGATGGAATGGGGGTAGAATGAGCGGGAGGCGCCTGGCGCAATCGCTGTGACACCGTGTTCGGTATGCCTGGATTGCCTGGGCACTGGCAGCAGCCTCGACCGGCGATCCTCCACTACCCCCGCTCCGTCCCCCCTACTCATGTTACCGAGAAGCCGCGGCCCGAGGCCCGAGCCGCCCGCGAGCGGCGACTGCGACGAGCCCAGGCGAGCCCAAAAAAACGTAAACCTCGGCGAGCAAGCGGCCAAGCGGCAATAATGCGACGTCTCGCGAGCGACGTTTGTTTTTTTAATTTCTCTTTCTAGGCTGCATTCCGATATTCACCGTCAGAAACTTTCAGTACTGAAAATCTACAGTATACGTGACATAAAATATAAATTTGCAGTACTGACAGTGAATATCGGAATGCAGCTTAAATTCATTGCCAGCGCTGACAATCTATACTATCAATAGTATACGTTACGTGTACTATAGATTTCCAGCGCTAAAAAAGTCCATATAGGTAAATGGAAAGCGAAACGTATATGATTTGCGGTTAATATCAGCGTGTCGGTATGCCGCTCTCGCGCGATTGTAAGGACCTAAGCAGAATGGCTGTCTTGGCAGTGTTTTATGCCTTAAGTCTTTGTCTT